>NW_022196915.1:2364250-2390916 GCF_008632895.1 Mastomys coucha | reverse complement strand
AAAAAAAAAAGAACCACATACAAAAGATACTTGCTCTATATTCCATAATGTTCTACCTTCCCCACAAACCAATATTATAAAAATGCATATCCAGGTTAAAAATACTTTTAAAAGAAATGTTAAATAGAAAATTTTCAAGGATGATGTTCAACATTTTTGGGAAGGCAAATCAAAACTGAGATGCTACCTCAGCCCTATTAACATGGTTATTTTATATATATATAAATAATATATAATAGAAAATATTTTGGTTTTATGTAATTATATTATTACATATATAATTATAAATATATCTTATAGTTATAATATGTAAAGTATTATATATATATATATATATATATATATATATATATAAAATAGCTGCTAACAGAGATAAGAACTGAATTCTTGTACACTACTGATGAGAAGGTAAAAAAAAAGAGGTACAGCCACTGTGGAAAAATTTGGTAATTCTTCAAAAAATAAAATAAAATTAGCATACTAGTACTTTCAAGCTAAACTACCAAATAATTATAACTAGGTGTCAAAGTGATATCTGTTTATCCATTTTCATAGCAGCATAAGAGCTAAACATGAAAGCAAAACAAGTATCCACCAACAGA
The DNA here is from genome assembly GCF_008632895.1 of Mastomys coucha. NCBI lineage: Eukaryota > Metazoa > Chordata > Mammalia > Rodentia > Muridae > Mastomys > Mastomys coucha. The sequence goes on along the minus strand of NW_022196915.1, from coordinate 2,390,314 downwards.
TGACTAGACAGGCAAGACATGGATGTACACATTATGGATCATCATCTATCTCACAACAGAAGACAACTCTATAGTATGTTGTAACATGAATAAGTCTTGAAGATATTATACTGAATCAAATAAGCCAACTACAATGCACTTCTATGCAACAGAGCTGTCAAGATCAGAGACAGAGAGTAGAACAGTGATTGCCAGTAGCTGGAGTTAGGGTAGGGCAGGGCATAACAATTTAATGGGCATTTCCATTTTATATGACAGAAGGAAGGATGGTGATAAGGGTCATGCAGTAAAGAAAAGTATTTAATAGCAATGAACTGTATACTTAAAAAGCTAGGATAGGAAATTTTCTATATTTCTGTTACCACAAAATATGTCTTTTAAAAGCAAAAATATGTCCATTATTGTTATACTTCTTAAAAATCTATATAGGTCTAGTTATTTTTTATAGTGTGCACACATAGCTAAAGGCATTAGTATCTAGCAATGATGCATAAATAGCAATAAATCATTATGGAAGCCACTACCTTTATCTAACTTTCTAGCTCTGAATAACTTTTCTTGAGATTTTCGTTTTAGTTCATTGACTGGGATACAAGTCAATGCTTTCTCCTGGAGGACAGGATTTTCATAGAGCTGCACATGCTGAATGTTGGACTGGAGAACTTTTAAGATGGTTGAATCACCAACAACCTAAGAAGAAAAAACACTAATGTTAGCTTTTTACAATACTACAGAGATAATATAATAATGCTGTGGTTCTCGGATTTCATAGAGACAATGTGAATTTACCAAAAACAATTATATAGATACCTTTACAATACTAAGATCTGGGCCTGTCTATTTCCCAATGTGCATATACTACTAATGACATACATTTGCTATTGAATTCCTAATCATACACTCTGAGCAAGACAGTGCTCTGAGCAGTGCAACTTTAAACCCTTGTAACATAGGGCATCACAAAGGAGGCATGGGTTATCAGACAGAGAATGTCAGTACATACCTAAAAGAGGAAAGGTGTATGCATGGACTAGAGGGGAAAGCAAGGCAGTATGCCTACCTCCCACAGTATTGACAGAAAGTGAAAAATATTCCAAAATAACTCTAAGATGTGAGAAGCTAAAGACCACACAATAGGAAGGGAAGTGCAGGAGGAACAGTGTTTCTTCTTCTTAGTTATCTCATCACCAGAAAAGCCTGTCTCTTGACACCACAAAAGAAAGGTTAGTCATCAAGTCTATACCAGGTGTTTCTGTACAGATGATGGAAGCAAATGAAGCTGGCAGGCTCCTAGGCTATGCCAGGTATGGAAGAGTCTACAATACTGGCAAGAGCCACGAGAAATGAAAAATGTGTTAGATATGTTAGAATTAGTATCAGAAAAGCAAACCCTACCAAAACAATGGAAAACACAGCTGAGATTGAAAAGAAGTACATTTCTAAGACTAGAGCACATCTCATAAAGACATTCCTCCAATGGGGTTATATCCTAGAAAACAAGTTGACAATATTTTGAGTGAAAAAGCATTTCGTCTCCCTAATCCACTGGTGACATGGTACACTGTGGACCTCAGGATGCTGAGGCTGGTGGAGCTGCAGCTCACTGCCCTTGTTCATCATTGCTAGACAGTGTCTGCCATATATCTCCAGTCCAGGAAGACAATGAACACACTCAGTTTCTAGTGATGGTTTCTCCTGGATGTGCACTGCCTTTCTTTCATGCCACATAAAGTAGAAAACTCAAACCACATCTGTACGTTAAACACTGTAAAGTGGGAACCATCAGTATTCAAATAGCTCTAGTACAGATCTTAGGAATAAAATTTTAAACACTGAAATTAAGAAGCCACTGGTATGATAAAACAGCAGAATATATGTATCAAAGAAAGATCAATCAGAAGTCTAAGACATTTTCTAAGAGTAATGCATAAAGAGAACAGGCACTCAAGATAAGTCAGAGCTTTCAAATCTAGGAGGAATTCTAGAAAAAATTACAAACAATGAAAAAAAAGAAACATCTCAAAGGGGGCTGGGAGCTGGAGAGATGGCTCAGCAGTTAAGACCACATTGACTATTCTTCCAAAGGTCCTGAGATCAATGCCTAGCAATCACATGGAGACTCATAACCATTTATACTGAGATCTGATGCATTCTTCTGGCATACAGGTGTGCACGCAGATTCAGCAGTCATATACATAAAAATAAATAAGTAAATCTTTGGGGAAAAGAATCATCTTAAAGAAATAACAGAAGCAATCTCACATAGCTGAAGAACTAGGATGGATGGAAAACTAACTAGACTACAACAATGAATAGTAGTAGGTAAAAAATAAAATCCTAAAAGCCTTTAAGCAGTAAGAAAAATTAAATGTGTATGAGGAAGAGGGCAGAGTGTCTGGTTTCAAATATCTTATTGAAAACACATGGAGCACATAGTTTGAAATTCTGATGAAAAATGACTAGGTACATAGAACTTATACACAACCTAGCTAATTATGTAGAAAAGTAAAATTAGTACTTTATAAACTATCACAACACAGAAACCATTAATCAGGAGGCAGGTGCTACTTAACAAGAGCAATCATAGTAAATTTGACTGGATTAGCAAATCATTACTGAATGTAGTATGCCAGGCATTGTGTTAAGCACTGGGATATGTATATAAGAAAGAAGTAGAAGCTAAGTTCTGTGGCATGGGCTTGCATCCCAGCTACAGCAGAGGTTCAGGTTAAAGAATTGTTAGGTTCAAGGCCAGGGTGGACAACTACGTGACACCCTGTCTCAGCAGGTGTAAGGTAAAAAGAGGTGAGGACATAGGGTTCAGTGGTTCAGTACTTGCTTAGCATGTATGAAGCCTAGGTGTAAGTCTCATTATCTCAGACAGACAGACAGACACACACACACACACACACACACACACACGCACACACAAGCACTCACATACACAAGGAAGATGAGAAAGAAGAGGAAGATAAAATAAAGAAATAAAAAATGAAGGAACAAAAGAAAGAAAAAGAATGAATCATATATTCATAGATCCACCACAGTGAGTTAATAAATATCGGTCTGTGAATGAATCAGACACTGGAAAAGTAACTAAGACAGAAACAAACACTGACACTGCCTTCAAAGATCAAGTAGCCTACAGTACACAGGAATCCAATGACACTTCCATAAATGTGTACTGATCCCCTATTTACTAGGATACTAGAATAAGATGGTAAGTTAAACAATTTATTCTTAGTACCAAGGAAGGCTAGGGATGTAGCTCAGTTGATACAGTGCTTATCTAGCATGTATCACTGGACATAACCTAGAATCACTTTGGGGTATCAAGGAGGGACCATACACTGGGGTAGGTGATCTGTGGCCTGTCTGTGGGGGACTGTCTTGATAAAGTAAATTGAAATTAGAAGAGTCAGCCCATGGTGGGAAGCACCAAGCAGGAGAAAAATAGGAATGATGGATAGATTTTCTCCATGAGAAGCTAGATTAGCAGCAAACCACTTACAGTAAGAAATGACCAGCTGCCCTCAATAGTGAGTGATCAAGTGAAAAAAGGCTGAACTAAGCCCTTACAACTAGGTGTGCTGCTACAGACCCACAATTAGACTTGGAAGACAGAGGCAGGCAGCTCAGTTGCTTACTCTTGGTTACACAGTGAGTTCCAAAACCAGCCTGGGGTGTACAAAAGCCCAACAAAAACAACTGAAGAAATATAGCAGAACAAAGACTCTAGATCTTAGAACAGTTTGTAATAATATAAAGAGGGAAAATAAGTTACAAGGGGCCAAGCTGTCCAAGTGGGCTAACTGTAGGCACGGATAGGCACGGATGAATTTTATTGAATGGTTCAATGGGAAGAAAATGCTAGAACTAGAACTATCATCAATATTAGTCAAAAATTTAAAGTGATAAACTTATAATACTGGCTAATATTTAAATGAGAAGTGGCTCCCTCATGAGCTGCAGAAGTACTCAGAGAAGAAAAGAATGGCAGGAAGTAGAGGAATGGCCTGCTGCCATCTGTGTCTATGCTGTGCAGCAGAGTTACACTTTTAGGTGCTCCTGGCTAAGCACATTCATAAGTATGGAGGTTTTTAGTTTGGTTTTCAAGACAGAATTTCTCTTTACAGCCCGGGCTGTACTAGAACTTGCTCTGTAGAACAGGTTCGCCTCAAACTCAGAGGTCTCCTTGCTTCTGCCTCCTGAGTGCTGGTTTTCTTAAACATCGTCCCTGGCTTTAAAATATTACAAAGAACTATGGGTATTAAAGTTAATACAAGTAGACAGGCAAAAGTGAGAGGGCATTCTATTCTAACATGGATTCCTTCCCTTCTTCACATATGCACCAGCAAACTCTGCATCATAATGTACCAACAACAACAAAAAAATCGTGAGCTCTAACAAAATTATACCCCTAAATCCAAAATTATCAGTACTATGTAAAGTGTAGATTTATGTGCATAGTTAGAAAGTAAGCAATGTATTTCTAATTTTTAGAATTAAATGAGTTTTTCATTGCATTGTTGTATAATGTACACAGTATTCACGAATAGAGCAAATAAGATATATTCAGAATACGTGTCCATAATATCTTACATAATGAAAGAATGGAGACATGTCAGACAAGTGTTTGAGAAATGGAGACAATGAGAACACGGGAGAGCAGCAGCAAGTCTGTGATGTCAGTGCAACCTGGGAAAAAACAGGCCTAGGGAAAGGTACAAAAAACGTCACAAGAAGCCTTCCTGAGAAGAGCGACCAGAGTGTCAGAGGATGGGATCCCAGTTAGCAGTAGTAGTCAACAGTTGAGAGGAGAGCAAATTCAGGTTCAGTTGTAAGAACTGAAGCAGTAGAAAATTCAACAGGGAGAACATGTTGACACAAACAGAAATTATTATAAAGCAAAAACTATATGAAAATCTCCATTTTCACTTGAAAGAATTTTTATTAAAATGATATATTTAAAGTGGTGTCTTTTTCTTAAATGAAGATTTTCATTTACTGAGAGGGTAAGAACTCATTTAATGTATTTTTATTTTCAATTTATTCCTTTCTATCCAAAAATTACCTCATTCATTGTAGTTTTAATGGCACTCAAATGATCTTCAACAATAAACTTTATTTTCTTACCTTATCTCATTACATAGTCACTGGCCCATAAAGCGGGGCTTAAGCCATAGAAATAGAAGGCTGTTGATTGTAGGGTGATTACAGCAGCTGGGGAACCATGTACTAAGGCAGCAGTTAATTGCCTGGCACAGGAAAACTTATTTGGAGTATAAGTGGAAGTTTAAAATGTGAAATCTGTTTGGGACCAAAAAGGCTTTTCCTTCATTATTCATACTTCCAGTTATTTTGGTTCAGACGTGGGATATTTAAGACTCTATAAGAAAATACAATGCTCAGGATTCTGTCAAATCAGTGATGCTAGATGAACACCCTCACTTTCCTAGAAAAGAATTAACCATCTCCAAGCCCACCAGCTCTTTTCCACCTTTCAAACCATCCTTTATATTTGTGACTTCTTGATAGGAACCTATTTTTAAGCATGAAAGTTCTGTTTAATAATACATTTAAGTGACAGTTTTAATTCCTTTTAGAACTGAATGAACATTTCTTACAAAAAATAAATTCTTCTGTGTGTAAACTATATGCTGTTGCGAAAAGAAATCCCAATGAACTACTAAGAGGTGTAAATATCACCCACAATTTTACCACTTTTCAGAAGATTATGGTTAAGATATGTGTATGTGCTTTTCCAGACTTTAAATTTCATGTGTGTATTTTCGATAAGAAAATTTGAAATGTTACGTACATATAATTTATAGTGTTTAGTTTTACCACTCTCAGTTTACCTGTTTCTCTAGCTGGTCTTGACCTCAAACAAACTACAACTTATTGTTTGTTTTGGCAGGGTCTCCCTATGTAGCTCAAGTTATCTTGGAACTCATGATCCTTCTGAATGCTAGAATTAATGTCCCACCCACCACATTCATCATTGTCACCAAAAAGGATGTTTTTTCAACTTGTGTGTGCATGGTATACACGAGGGAAGGTGCCTGTGGAGTCAGAAGAGCTTGTTGGATCCCAAAGAGCTGGAGTAACCGATGGTTGTAGGCCACCTGATAGGGGTAGTGGGAACTTCTGCAAGAATAATACATGCTCTTAATTATTAAGCAATCTTTCCAGTCCTAGCTTCATCATTTTTAATAGAGACTAAATGTGCAAACATTAGGATCTATCATAATTGAAGCAATCCCCTATTTAAGGATGTAAAGGTATGTCCGACATTTAAGAGTGGCAGATTAGCAAATTACTGAAATTTAAAATTTTTATGCCCAAAAAGATTTCTTCTCTTATTAAATAGATTCAGACTAAGAAGTTATCTTACTCTTATGAGACAGATAAATTTAAAAAGTAATGAGCTCAGAGAGTCTATAGCTCAGTAATATAGCATCTTTTTATCACTTAAGAAGCCTTGGCTGTCAACCCCAAAACTGTAATAAGAACAAATATGTAGGTGACTTTATTTTCCCATTATTGTATTATTAAATAATTTCAATGGACTAACCATAAATTATAATAATTATTTTAAAAATATATCCTTATATAAAACAGGCAGTACTTTCTAATGGTAAAGAATTATGAAAAATTCTTAACAATTTTTTATATACATCATGACTTAAACTTTAAAAACTAACCTTATATAGCTACAGAAACAGTTACAAAGTTTACTAGAATTTATTTAGCTTCAATGGAAGTTAATTTTTTCAATTTGATGTTAGTTCATTATAAAGCTCAATTGGTACTAACACTCAAAATGATGATGGTAAAAATAATTGCTAAGTTCTCCTACAGAATAGAAACTAATGATTAAAAGTTCAAATGAAATGATATTTAGAGGCAGGGAGATAGCTCAGTGATAAAGAGTGCTTACTGTTCTTGCAGAGTACCTGGGGTCAGTTTCCAGCACCTACACTGCAACTTACAGTTGCCTGTAACTCTAGTTCAGTGGATCTGATGTCTTCTTCTGGCTTAAACTCATGCACACTCACAAACATAAAGACAAGTAAAACATTTTGTAAAATATATTTCAGATGCCTGTCTGTAGTCTCAACACTTGGGATGTGGGAACAGGAGGATAGGAAGTTCAAGGTCACTCTTAACTACACACCAAGTTTGAAGTCAACCCAGGTTACAAAAAAGAAAGTGCATTCTAGTAATTCACAGACAACCAAGAGCTGTTCATAAATTACTAGAATTTCATAAAGTTCATAAAGAAATAAGAACCAAGGAGGAGTTGATAATTACTATCCCACCAATAGTATATATCTCTAGAAGTCTTGTTGGTAATAATGTCGTTTATTTTGACTGACAGTATCTTAAAGCTGTCATCATTTATGCCTTACATAATGCCTGACCTGCAAGGTTAGGAGCAAACCATGATTCAGAAAGTAGGAAGAGATCTTCTGAGCAACAACACTAATGAAGTACTTAGTTCAGGAATAAATATAGATATTTTTAAGTTTTTGTAAGAATGAACATTTTAAACTTTTAACACTAATTAAACAAAATACAGTAGGAAATTTTAAAATGATGTATTCTAATACTCAGAAAACTTCAAATCTGTTAAAATCAAAAAAAGGTTAAGCAAGACTCTGTATCTGTATCAATGTATCTGGAAACTGATAAAGACCTCTAATGGGCTACTTACACACATGGAAGGGATATGAGAATCCACAGGAGGGTTTTTAAATTTATTCTTATTTTTCACTTAAGTTTTACATGAAATATATGAAATATTATTGTAGAAGCACACAACCTAAAAATAGACAGTGATTATATTATGTTCAACATTCTATTACAGGTAAAATATACACTGAAAAATATGGCGTATGCCTATAACCTCAGCATCTTGTGGGTGGAGGCAGGATGATAGTGAGTTGAAGGCCCATCTGGCTCAAGTGAGGCCTTGTCTCAAAAAAAAAAAAAAAAAAAAAAAAAAGAACAGCAAACACTGCTTTAAGGGGTGGGATGACTGGAATTATACCCTGTCAGTCAAGCAGGAGGTCTACTGTTGTGTAACTGATAACTCTATACTGAAGATGTGAAGCTTTACATAGAGAATAACATTTTCTAAAAGCAAACCCTGAAAGCTCCAGAGTTTACAAGGTTTTTACTTCCAATATGCTGGCTCCTGTGTGTTTGATGATTCAACAGTTACCTTTCTAAGAACTGTCTCAATTTATTACTATAAACCAATGAAACGTATGAAGCAAAGGAAAGAGAAACAAGGACTTGGAGTACCTACAGGTTTTATGAATCAAAGGAGACACAAATGAGCATGGATAGAGCAATTAAACCTTCTCTAGAAAAACAAGGAGTTGAATCTTTCACACACACACACACACACACACACACACACACACACACACACACACACACATATACACACAGCAACCAGGAACTACTACTACTCAATACAAGTTACAAAAAAGGACAGGACACATCTGTCTCTTAGCTGGCCAGGACCTACAACCTTTATTATTTTCAAAGGAGCATCTTGAGGTCCTCTAGGATGAGACAAAGAAAAGAGCTTAAAGTATCCAGAATTAGCCAATTTAAAAAGATGATGGGTGGATTTAAGAATTGATCCTGTAAAGTTTTACTGTATGGAGGATATTGACCACTAAAATTAAAATAAATGGATAAGAGTTTAAACTTGTTATTCATAAAATTACTATGGAAATAGCAGAAAAGCTTGACTGTAAAAATTGAGAATATTTAATAACCTTTATCAAAAGGAGTTTTTGCAAACAAAGTATCTCATATTGTTAGAGAATATTGTCCTCCAGGTATGACATGACCCCTGTTATCTTAGAATCACAGAAAAAGTGATGACCAGCACTTGGGAGACCTTAAAATGTACAAAGGGCATTAAAACCTGTGATGGTTTGAATGAGATGTTGTCACTCTTAAGTCTTGAAAATTTGAGTATTTGGCCCCAGCTGTTGGTACTCTTTGGCTGTTTAGGAGGTATGGTCTTGTTGGAAGAAATGTGCCAATGTAGGCAAGCACTGAGATTTCAAAAGCTGTAAGCCATTCTCATTTAGCCCTCTTTCTGCTTCCTGTTTATAGTTCAAGATGTCAGCTCTCACAGGCTGCATCTTCCACCTACTTCAATGCTGTTCCTTGTCATTATGGACATTAACACTCTTTACCCATAAGCTCTAAATAAACCTCCTTTTCTATAAATTTGCTTTAGACATAGTGTTTTATATAGCAACAGAAAAAGAACTAATACAGACTCTTGCCTAAGATTCTTCTTTCTCCCTGCCTCTTCTAAGACCTAACCCAGATGCATGTGCTGCCAGGAATGACCAGAGTAAATAAGGAGTGGAAAGCTAACTACAAAGTGGATTCCATCTATGCAGCTTCTGGGAGGAGTGCACCCATGACCCACACCGGGTGGACCTTTTCAGTGATGCAGCTGTTTTTATGTATTTTTCATAAGCCTATAAGTTTGCCCAATAAATTCAGTAGTTCACCAAGCTAGACTTGGATGAACTCATTTTCTTGGTCTGCTCCTAATGAGATATAGTAGATATTTGTTTATAGATCTCAAAGAAAAGACACACAGCAACTTTAAATGGGATCATTTAAATTTGCCAATTGTGTCTGCTAAGGCATCAAAAACCTTGACTTCAGTTCTTCATGTTAATAACTAAATTTCACTGATTTTAAGTATTTATTGTCAGTTTATTAACAGATTATTAATTACCTAAAACCTAAAGAACCCATTTTTTTTTTTACTTAAGATATAGATAATAGTTGGACCAAGAGAATTAAATTCCCACCAAGATCGGCAGCAGGTAAAATTTAAATTACAAGTGTAAACACAATAGAAGCAATCAATTAATCTAATTGCCATAATACACACAAGTTCAGTAATTTCATTTGTTTGAGTTTAAAGACATACTCCTTTGTATAACTGATTTAAATACTGAGGAAACAAGAAGATTGTAAATAATAAACAAAACCTTATTGTTTCAGAAGTATGTCACAGTTATATTTTAAAATGTAAGTACAACAGCTGGCCATGTTTATACACAACTATAATCCCACCACTCAAGAGGCTGAAGTGTGAGGATCATGGCTTGAAAGTCAGCCCAGGCTACATAGCAAGAAACTGTCTGCAAGAAACTGAAGGAAGGAGGAATATAAAAGGTGGCCATTTCCCTCCCATTTGCTACAACTCTGACAATTTTCAAATTTCTTAGCAAATCTAACGATGTTAGAGTTTAAACCCAACATCATTTGAGACATGACTTAGGAATGCTTCTCTTTTGCTGTTTCAACACTGAGAAAAGTAAGGCGCGTTGGTTTTCACACTACCATTGGAGCAGAGGGTAGGCTGGGCAGCTGCCCCGTTTGGTTTCCTGAGTGCTGCATTAACCCAGCAGGATCTTCAGACTGCTCCAGAGGAAGCTTGACAGCAGCGGGCTGCTGAGAGAACTCCACCTTCTTACTTGATTCATCCAATCTGCTGCTTCTCTCTATGGCAATCAGATCGCGGATTTTCTGTAACTGTTCCACTGAAGCTTTTTTAGGAAAGATAAGATGTGTTTCTCCCTGGAATTTATAGAATTGAGAAAAATCTTAATTTCTGCTTTAAAGTGACAGTCATTCTTATACACAGTGGTGTTGATACATTTGAGTGTATCATATCTTTTTTAAAAAATATGTTTATATATATATGGGTATTTTGGCTATATATATTTGTGTGTGTGTCTTGTGCACTGTATGTGTTTGGTGCTAGGGAAGCCAAAGGAGTGTCTGCTCCACTGGAATTGGCATTACACATGTTTCTGAGCTGCTATGTGGGTGCTGGGAGTCAAACTAGTGATTTGAAGAGCAGACAGCACCTTTAACCATGGCACCATCTCTTCAGCCCTGAATGTATCATATATTAACAAATATGCTAGTTTTTAAACTAAAAGAAAATGTGTTTCCTTATTAGTATATAAAGCTTGGCATATTTAATGTAATCCAGGGACCTTTATTTACTTGTTTTTTGAGACAGGTGTCCTATATCCCAGGGCAGCCTCGAATTTGTTCTCTAGCTGATGATGACCTTGAACTTCCTGATCTTCCTCCTTCCATTTCCTAAGTGCTGGAATTATAAACCTGTGCCACCAAGTACAATCTATGTAGTGCTGGGGCTTGTACCTATGGCTTCAAGCATGCTTGGCAAGCAGTACTCTACCAACAGAACTACATTCCTAGCCTTAGGAGAGCTTGAGAAAATTATAACATTTTACAATATTAGCATAAGAGTAGGAAAATATATATTCCTATATTCTCTGCAAAAAAAAAAAAAATACTGTTATTTTCTATTAATTCCATTAAAAGAAATGATGGTAGAAATACTGCCATGCAAAAGGCCTGAGCCAAGAGGCTGAGGCCTATAATCCTAGCTACTCAGAATGGTAGGCACAGAATGCCAAGATCAATAAAGGCCTAGGAAAGTTAGTGAGATGGTCTCACAATACAGTTTAAAAATAAAAGCACAACAAAAAGAAAGTCTTAATAAAACCAGTAAGAAGTTATGTAACACATAGTAAGACAAATATGGTTGACAACTGACTATCTCAAAATAGTCAATAGTATTTTCAATGTTCCCAAAGAAACTATGTATGTCTGAAATGATATGAATGTCAGTTACCTTGACCTTGTTTAATAAATTATATATAGTAATAATGATTAGGAGTACACAATTTTAACTAAAACATTATTTTTTATAGAAGTTATAAAACAATTTCTAACCCAAACAGTTATATGATCAGAAGTATGTTCTCTGGGGGCACCATTTCCCTAAAACAGTTAAAACTATACATTGATAGTTAATTTCTTTGTGGTGCTAAGAGTCTTGTACACACTAGAATAAACTAAATGGTAAGAGTGGAAAAGTATTTATTTGTATATTCTCTGCAATAAAATAAAGTACTATTATTTTCTGTTAAATTCCATATAAAGCCATGATCGTAGAAATACTACCATATGAAAGGCTTGAGTCAAGAGGCTGAGGCCTATAATCCCAGCTACTCAGGATGCTAGGCAGCAGAATCCCAAGATCAATGAAGGCAAGTCCTCTACCCTCAAGTGACACTTTTAGTCCCAAACTATAGACTGATTTCTTTATTTTTTAAATTTAGGGTTTCATTGTGTAGCTTTGGCTGGTCAGCAACTCATTATATAGACTGGGTAGGCCACAAATTCAGAGATCTGCTTGCTTTTGCCTCCTGATTGAAAGAATGTGCCACAATGCCTGGTACTATAGAATATTTTCTTAAACATGTATTTTTAAAAATAATTTTAGTTATGCATCTGTGTGTATGATTGTGAGTGTGGATACCCACAAAGCCTCTTAGAGGACATTGGATCTCGTGGAGGTACAGGCCTTTGTGAGCTACTGAATGTGGGTGATGAACCAAAATCAGGTCCTCTGTATAGGCAGCAATGGCCCTTGACAGCTGGGTTATCTTTCCAGCACCTGCCCCTACCCCAATCCCTGTTGCTGACACACACACACACACACACACACACACGCACAAAAGCATATATACAGTATTAATAAGATAAGGCTTCTAACAAACACAACAAAACACAACAAAATAAGCAGTATTTGTTGATATTAGTTAAGTGCTTATCTACAGCACAGACAGCTTTAATGTAAACACAAAACTCTTAATTTAAAATAGTAAATTATAAACCAAGAAAACAGGTCATATGAAAATATACCCAATCAAGTTTCAAGGAGTTGAGAAGCAATCATGGCAAAAAGTAATTCTACAAACTGTAATGTGACTAAAGGCTGTTACCACACCTCTTGAGCCAAAGAGGACAGATGTGTGGCTCATGCCTTGCCTTCCCCTCTAACCAGTCCTAAAAATGGTTACCTATGGGCCAACATGTTCACGTTAAAAGTCCACAGCATCACGTTTTCATAAAAGTTCAAAATTATAGGATAAATATAATAGATCTAAGAATGTTTCAAGAAATTAAGAATTCTAAGATTCAACAAACCTACTTATCAAAACATTTTTTCCATGACAATTCTCACTGCACAATGTTTAGGAAATCTGTCCCATGACAACTATATGACAGTAATGTGTTTCAGAAAACCAAACAACCCAAATTGTTCTGAAAAATTGCCCTGCTTCATCCCTACAGAAGCCTGGGAGAGGGGATGCAGCGAGAAGACAGGTGTGGCTCCCAGCTGAGAACTTCCCTGCTACACTAAACTGCAGGGTCACAAAGTCATTTGGATCCCATTCTTCCTCAACCTCACTCATAATTTTCAGGATTTAATATATACTGGTAAATTTCAGGGTAAATATTAGACATACATTTCAACTTAAAAGCCTACCAAAACTCCCAATACATTTTCAGCTCTATCAGCTCATCACACAACTTAGTTACACTGATAAAACAGTTACTTCAGGTCTGCCTTGCAGTCTGAAATGTAAAGACGGCCAAAAAAGCAAATATAGTTTCATGTTATCAGAACACTGTAACTCCACTTACATCAAATACTATTCCAAGTCTTAGAATAGTTTGTTATCTGGCATGGACAAAAGCAACCATGATGAATGTCTGACACTGAGGCATCTTCTGGGCAAATTAGATCAGAGGGTTACCCTACCTAGCAAACAAATATTTGTTAGGTGAAAGACAAATATCCCCTGTACCCTGTGTCTTCAACTATGAGAAACTGATACAGCTTCTAAACACCAACAACTAAGTTTTCCTGTCTAGTTTTATCTTCATCTCCTTGCAAAGAATCAGCAGTGCTCTCATTTTGCCCCCTCTATAGTCTGAAATTCTCCTGCAATCAGATGATACCATGCTTTATAATTCTTGCCAGGTCTCGTTTGAGCTGTGGGCTCATTTTATTCCACAAAATAATACTTTTACTTAAACAGTATTTAATAGTAAAGTAGCTCAAACTGTCAAAAAGCCAGGCAGTGTTTTCTCCCATAAAACTGCCACTTTCCTGTGGGGAGCTGCAGCTGCCACCATATATATATATATATATATATATATACATATATATAGAACACCTGGTCTCCAGCCAGAGCAGAGAGCATTGAGATAAACAAGCCTTAGTTGGAAGAGCTGTGTGCCTCTAGTTTGTGATGCAAGCTGGCATGATTTCCCGCAGCCTATTATGCTTTGCCACGTAGCTGATGCTGATTGGGACCAGGGAAAGTATTTAACCCACAAGGGCTGGGGGCTGGAGAGAGATATAGGCGTAAGTATGTAGAGATAGGAGTAAGATGTAGGAATTAGAAGTAAGATGTATGTAAGAGTAATAGTAAGTAAGATGTGATATATAGGAGTAAGTATGTAGATATAGAAGTAAGATGTAGAGAATAGAAGTAAGATGTATGTAAGAATAGGAGTAAGTAAGATGTAAAGATAGAAGTAAGATGTAAGAATAAGAATAGAAGTAAGATGTATGTAGTAAGATGTAGGGAATAGGAGTAAGTAGGAAATAGGAGTAAGTAAGAAGAAAGTAGAAAGATGTAACTAGTAAGATGTAAGAAGAAGATATAGAAGAATATAAAAGAAGCTAGCTAGAGAAGAAGTAAAAATGAAGGTTCCTGATTAAACTGCATGGAGAAGAGCTCGTTGTTGCCTCCTTATTTCCACTGGACGGAAAAAGGCGCCAGACACTTTCCAAGATTTTTTCATCTTAATTAGTGGTACTCCTATCTACTTAGTGTCTGAAACCTAAACCTATTTTGTCCCCAATTTATTCCTGTCCCCTTGTACAGATGTTAAATTCAAGACCGATTCATTCCTCTACCCATGTACACATACACAATTCCTGAATCCATTTAGATCTTGTCTCTGTGCCATCAGTGCTTTGTCCAGCAACTGCTTACAGCCTACTATCTGTGCTATAGTAACAATATTCTAGGAGCTAGGAACATTAGAGCAAACAAATAAAGGCTCTCCAGAAATATATATAATCACTGCCATGCCGTCTTAGACCAGTGTAAGAAGCCAAAATGGTTTCCCTGTATCATCCCTTGCCTATACTCTAGATTATCCAGAATATTCTCTTTACAATAACTGAAACACTATTTGAAAATTGTCTTCCATGCTTTAAATTTTCCAGTGGTGTCAATACTAGTTCCATTTCTTGTCTCTTTGACAAAATATCTGACATAAACAATTTAAAAGATGAAGGATTAATTTTGGCTCAGGTTCAGAAGACTCAGGGATTCACTAGGCAACATGTTTCTGAGTCCACAACCAGGCAGAATATCATGATGGTGGGACCATGTGGAGGAGGCACCCTCTCTAGGAAGACAGGACGTGGTCAGGGTAAGAAATAGCATCCTAAGACATGTCCCTAATGAACCACTTCCTCCACAGAGGCCACAGCTTCATAGTTCTACTAACTAATCAAATCAAAGTTTGAATCCCTCAAGGGATTAAACCATTCATTTAGTCACGGGCCTCCTGCTCTGTTTATCTCTGGGATAAGTATGTTTTACCAATCTCCTAGGTTGTTCAGTCAATCTAATCAAACCAATAACCAAGATTAGCTACCACAGTCTAAGTCTTTACCTGATATGGCCTGGTCTCTCTGTCTATGACTAAAGCTATTTCCCTGTCAGAACTACTGCAGCTAGAAGCCCTTTGAGCAGACCCAATCCCCTGTATGAACTGAGTTTCAGGTACCTGAGGCATTTCGTGTCACTCAGATCCTACCCTTTACCACCTTAGAGGCATTCTGTGGTCATTTCACTGCTAGAGTGCTTCAACTCTAATTGTTGTGAGTGCAGTACCATGTCGTGTTGTCTTCTTTACCCTTGTTGTCTCTTTCCTGTTTTCTAACCTATTAGAACATAAGCTGTAGGTGAGATAGGATTATATTAACTTACTTCACTGTTACATCCTCACGGTGCGCATCAGAATTTGATTAGGAATGGTGGACAGGGAAAAAACCCTACATCGTATTTCTTTAACAACATCTGCAAATGGCACCTGTATTCCTGCTCAATTTCTTTTAATATTCTATACACCAGAAATAGGGGTACATAGAAGATTCAAAATCCTCAGTCTGTCTGTCTGCCATCTTACAGAGATAGTCTTAATATGTAATAGGCTGCCCTGAACTCATGTCCTCCAGCCTCAGCTTCCCAAAAAGATAAGACTACAGGATGGATCAGCATGCCTGGCTATAATTTACAACTTTAATAATTACATTTACTGTATTATAACAGTAAACTCTGCCACAAGGTTTGAGAGGATGGAAATACCAAACTCTTCTTGTGAAATAAAATGGTAAAACACCTTGAGATTACTTCACAGGAGAAAAGCATTCTGTCAGGCAAGTGACTTCTTTCCTGTATTTTACTTTTTCTACTTCTTACTGGAGATAGTGGTGATACCGTAGTATTCAATACACACTTATAGATCAATCAAGTATGCTGCTGGAAGACTCAAGGAGCCACATTTGATCCTTGGGTTGTATTTTATGCTCTTTATTCTAAACACTGAGACTTTTCAGAATTCCTATCTATACAGACTGTTACATTTCATCCTGACTTCATTATACTTTAAAAATATCTAACAGATTAAAAAAATAATTCTACAAATTTCCAAAATGATCAATTAATTTAAAAAATGTCATTCAGGGGTAGGGGGTTGTAGAGAGATGGCTCAGCAGTAAAGAGCACTGGCTGCTTTCCCAGAGGTCCTGAGTTCAATTCCCAGCAACCACATACTGACCCACAACCAACTGTAATGGAATCCGATGCCCTCTTCTGGTATGTCTGAAGACAGCTACTGTGTACTCATATACACTAAATAAATAAATCTTAAAAAATATATTTAAAAAATGTCATTCAAACAACTATTCATTGTCACTACTGTCTGCTTTGCACATAAAGAATGGGGAGGAGACCCTTTCACATACTTACCTCTTCAAAGCCCATTTCAAATAAACACTCAACAGCTCCTCTGACAGGCAAGAGTCTAGTAGAAAAGGCTGTATTCCCAATACGGATGGATCTGTATTTTTCATCACTGGGGTTTCTGATTTAAAAAAAAAAAAAAAGATAACATAATGGGTAATATACCACCACTCATCTTTCTAAGAGTTGATGTATGTTTCTTTAACATTTTCTTTCAGCTGTACTCCTATACATGGTAGTATAGATTCCAACTGTAAACAATGAGCAGTCCAGACAAGCATTTACATGTCATGATTCGTATTTCGGTACCACTGAGTACTTGTACTGTCCAATTTCATGGATGACAGTAGCAATATTGCCATAGGAAATGGTGTAGCTGTTACAGATAAGTACTATTTTAGTCTTTTAAGTTTCTAAAAGTAGTCCCAGATAGAGGGTAGAACTTTGTCTGCTTGTTCTGAGGGATCCTATCATCTATAATAGTGTTCATGGTATAAATATGGTGACTAAGAAGCATTTGTGAATTGAAACAGCTAAAAAGCTTTGCTTCCAGCATGATGAAACTTAATGGTCCCTTAGCTTCCTTTCCTCCCTGTACCAATGACTGTTTTTACTATAAGTTTCTATCTCATTCTAAAATACATTTTTAGCATAGGAAATAAGGTAATAAAATAAAACAAACCCACAAATATTCAAGGACAAAGCTCTAAATATTACTGCTTAATTGTCACACATTAGTACTGGTCTATAAACTCCCTTCCACAACAATCACAAGACTGTGTGTTCAATAACTTTTATAATAACTTGATAATACTATGAGATTTTTCACTGTGTTCTATAAAATTTGTAGGGCCACAAAGGAATGGAAATTTAAAAAAATCACAAATGATTTTGGAAGCAAGCATTGATTGCTGGGAGCTTGGGAGTATTTACCCTCTGTACATTTACTATGTATTAGGGGCAGGGTTTCTCAGTCTTGACCACCATGAAATTTAGACCACAGCTGAGGGGAGACTCCCTGTGCACCACAGAACATTCAACATCCCTATTTTCCCTGGGACACCATTTAAACAAACAAAATCTGAACTACAAAACGAGCCTAGCAAGTGTCAATGTACAGATGACTTTTCATGATGTACATCAGCTACCACCACTGCATACCTGATTAAAGCCGCAACTGTTCTGCCCCACCCTCACAGCTCCTCAAGCTCTCCAAACCTGCTGCATGTTCCTTACTGGGTTCTATCATCCCCTAACAAAGTCCAGTAGGGACAGGCATACTCAGTTCCTAGATCCTTCTCTTTATTTTCCTTTGGCTTGTTTCATCTCAAACTCACAACTCCCCTTGTTTCAGCTCTTAGTTGCCTGAATGAGCTATGAATGTTCAACCCATTTTTAAATTAAAAATGCTAAGCAGACTTGCTTGAGGTCAAGCATAGATAAGCCCAAGGTCAGTCCTGCCTTTCTGTGGTGTCCTGGGCATTGACCTGAATTTTTGCTTGGTTCTCTACCAACTTAATTTTCTCTGTCCAGTTTTTTGTTTTTGTTGTCATGCTTTGATGCTATCCTCACCCATCTCTGTTACTTATTAAATATTCTTCTAAGTTGTAATATTTACTTTACTTGTTAGCAATTATCTTGTATCTTTTCCTGGGACATTTTTCTGAATGTGTAGTTTTTTTCATGATGTTAAAAGGATAGAATCTTGAGAAGGCAGTAGAATTTCTTGTACTGTGCTCAACTTTAACTTTGAAAATATTTTTGTCTTTCTAGTAATTTTCCTCTCATAGTTATCTACCAAATTATTTAATTTTCAGAAAAATAATACTTGCTTTTGTATTTGAATCAGGTAAGGAAAGTCACATTCTCCCTCCCACTTTTTCTGAAATAGGGTCTCTTCCTTAGGAAGGATACAGGAACTATCACTGGCCCCTCCTCTAGCATCCACTTTTCATTCCAGCAAACACTGAATACTTATCAAGGTATAGTAGTGTTCGCAACATGCCAAATGACAGAACTGTTTCAATAACAGAAAAGAATTGTCAAACACCAAAAACAAACAAACAAACAACAAAACCTCCACTGTAGGACACAAGACAAAACAAAACAAAAATACTTGAATGTGGGAAGGGATCTGTACACTAGAGGGGATGGTGACAGGGAAGGAAAGGAAGAGTAAACAATGGACTACAGACACATGAAATTTCAAAAAATAAACTTAGTCAAACACTCCACCAAACTTTTCACCTAATTTAACAGAAATAACAATAACAACCACCTCAGTAGTAGCTATATATTTTCCAGGTCCTTCATTTATGTTGTGGTAATCCTAGAATAGATTATTTTCCTTCCTTTTTTTAAGTAAGGAAACTCAAACTTGGAAATTATATATATATTGCCTATGATGACACTTAAAATAGTTGACTAAAATTGAAACTTACTGCTCTGGTTAGAATGTTTATACATATTCTACCATACAAGCTGCCAGCAGACTCACCAACCTTCAATTACACTCAATTTCTCTATATGTCAGTGGCAACCTACATTAAAAATTGTAAGTCAGTTATATTGCTTTTTTCTTCTATTACTTCTTGCATTATCATTGAAAATTATCTTTCTCCATTCCATTGGATTTATGGTTATGATTATGCAACGGCTTCACAATCAATGCCTGTTTCTTCCACTACAGAAACTGTGAGTTCCCTTTGCCTATCCCTTCACATAAATGTCTCATATTTGGCACCCCCACTATCTCCTAACATAGTAATATACAGAGACATAAGCACTATCTTGGAATTGGTCTTTGATGTTACACTATAACTGGTTATCACACCTTTCTTCTCTCAAATATATTTCTATTATTTGATCAAAGAAGCTGTTTGATTCTTGGTTCTTCACTTGGTACAGTTAATAATCCACAATTGTGTGTGCTTTGTAAACAAAGCAGTAGAATATCAAATATATATATTAAAGAATGAATGAATTGTGGACAGGGAGCCATTCAGATGGTAGAGTGCTTGCCTCGAACTCATGGAGCCCTGGCTCAATCTGTAGTGGCTCCTAACAGCAAGTGCAGTAGCCCACAACTACAATTTAGAGGTGTAGGTAGGGGGATAAGAAGTTCAACATTATTCTTAGGGACATGACAAGTTCTACACCAAACTCTGGTACATGAATCTAATTAGCTAAACAGCTCACCAGTGATGTCAGGAAAACTAATAGAGAGTTGTTCTGTTCTGCTCTTGATAAAGTTGATAGTAAGCTCATCTAAAATGGGTGGCAGTTTTTGCAGACAAATTAGCACATATTTCTTTCTGTAGCTTATTTAGATTTATTACTGTTGGCAATGCAACAAACATCAAACAGAAATTTAAGAGTATTATTTCACTGTAGATTACAGTAACAAGTATCGGCTTCAAAACAAGCAAATGCACATCCATTCTAAAAACTGTTCTGAGACTGAGGTAGATGAGATGGTGGGACAATATGCCTTCAACAGTGCCTCCATTCTGCTACTAGTGGGTTTAAAAGAAAATAGCAATGCAAACAGAAACCTGAGTTTCTCTACTGAAATTACAGAAGTATATAAGTACGCCGGGGACCAGGAAGACATATGGAGCTTTTCCTTAGGAGTTAAGAAGTCACTGGATTTGGACATAAAGAAACAGGATATCACATCCCAACAAAGCCAGACCTTGAATTCTAGCACAAGGACACTGTTGCTGAAAACAAACTAAGGGAGCATTTTTCTCACATCAACTGGAATCATTTCTCTTGTAAACTCCTCTAATTTCCTTTGTAAGACAAAAACTCAAGATCAGAAATGTAAGCCACAGTAAAGGCAGTAAAATGAACCAGTTTCTTTTAGAAGTTTAGTAAGCATTCGTAATGATGGTTTTGATCCCAAATAATTATCTGCATGCAAAGCCGTCCTTCAAAGTACTCTGATCTTAGCATCTTTGGTTTCAGTGTACGAAAGAATTGAAATGTCTTTACAAATCCATCCCTCTCTTATGTACAGGGGTGGGAGGTGGAGGACTTAAAAGCATTCAGTATGAAATGTCAGCTGTGGGCTCTGGAGAACCAAGCTTATGAGTTCTTTCAGACACCTTGTCCTCTGAGGTTAAGCTGAGGTGTCACAAAGGAAGAAGGTGATCTTCACACAGGTCACAATTATGTAGCTGTGAGCAGGCCCAAATGCTGAACAACATCTGCCATAGAATCACACATTATGCTGCTCTCTTTTCAATTTATTTTAAATATCACGAATGTTACCGAAATGAACAATTATGGTTGTGGTGGCGCACACCTGTAATCTCTGCTTTTGGTAGGTCGAGACGACGAGACTGTCATGAGTTCTGGAGTACAGATCAACTTCCATGCCAGTCTGGGGTACAGGACAACACCTCAAACAAACACCTCAATGTCTCAAACATATCGCTCACAACTAATTCTCTAAAGCTGGGCCACATGAATTGTACAGCCTTTTTAAGCTAAGAATTCCTCCAGACTTCGGGTCAGTGTACTTATAAGAGCCAGCGCCCAGGGGTTTAACTAAAGTAACCTTCCCCAAACTACCTCCATTTGACCTAAGCGGCTGTGGGAGGCTGCCGACTCAAACTTCCAGCCCCGTGAGGAGAAGTGGTGGAAAAGTGCTGCACTCAGAACAAAGGTGACTAACACAAAGTTCGTAACTTAAACTACGAATGTGTAAAACCACCGAACTCGGCGTGAACATTTAACCGGCACTCGGGCTGAGTCACAGCGCCGGGATCCTGCAGCGAGGTGGGACACCACAGCTGTCAAACGCAGTGACAGTTTCTGCGAGCCCTCGTCGCCCAGCCCGCCCCGCCTCGGGCCCGAGTGTCGGCGGCCCCGCCCGCCTGCGGCCCTCAGGCTCGAGGGCCCCGGCTGCACCTCAGGATGTTGTCGGCGTAGGTGAGCAGCAGCTTGGAGGCCTCCAGAAAGGTCTCCGGGGTGTTCTGGCATAGCTCGGCCACGGCCGGGGACGCGGAGCTCGACGAGCTGCCCAGTGTGGCCGACGCCATGGCTGCGCCGCGGCCTTCGCCACCTCGCGCACCGTGGCCCGCACTGAGCAGGCGCTGAGGAGCGCCTAGGCCTCCGCAGAGGCCTGGGGCCAGAGGGCGGGGCGAGACGCCGGGGGCGGGGCTAGAGGCGGGGTAGGGCGGGGCGAGCCACCGAGAGGTCGGTTGTGAACGTTGGCGCCCAGGGGTCCAGCCAGTGGAGGAGAAGGGTGTGCTGGCTGCTTGTGTCGGGTAGGGGCCCACAGATAATTTTAAACAGCCTTCTTTTTATGGCAGGTAAATGTCTTTTGTGGAAGAAAAGACTCCAGAAGAAAGAGCAAGTTTTTGTTTTGCCTTTTTTTTTGGTGGGGGGGGGAAGGGGACAAGGGGCGCGGAGTTACGGGAAAGGGAAAGGGGGAGCGATCATAGTCTGTGGCCCAGGCCAGGCTCACACTCTTGAATTTGCCGCAGTCCTGCCCTTTCGTTACTGGTGGCTTCAAAAACAAAGCATAGCTCAGAACTCTGCTGGGTTTCTGATTCGTGTATTTTCCGAATTCTACTGATGAACAACACCTAAGTCGTTGCTCATAAGGTATGATTGTGCTGTAAGGAGCATTTTAAAGCAGCATATGGTACCCTGTTAATGGGTTGGAGACTCAGTTTATCCTGTGGACACCCACATAAAACCCATATATAATAATAGAATAAAATGAGGAACAAACAAGAGAATAAAGTTTATATACACGTTGTATCTTTCGACTCATACTGGCATATTGCTTACCAGTATCCTTGATTTATCTTAGAAAGTGAATCACTAACCTCTTTAGTCCTGATGATGCCTCACCATCACACCCCTGTTGCTGGCATCAACCCTGAAAATTGGCTCCAGCGGTGAGCTACATACTCAGCCCTCATTACTTCTTCTTCAAGACAGGGTTTCTCTGCATAGCTCTGGATAAACTGGAACTCAAGCTATAAATCATGCTGACCTTGAACTTAGATCCGACTGACCACTGACTCCTGAGTACGGGGATTAAAGGCTTGCCCACCACTACCTGGGTTTATTATTAGTTTTTAATGATGAAATGCCACAAAGGGTGCACTTGACCTAGATTTGTAGACAGACCTGGAGTTTTCCTTGCTCCACTCCCCTTAAATAGCTGGAATTACATGTATGAAGCACTGGCACGTAGCAGGTACTCTTGGCTTTGTGTTTTAAAGATATTTACTTAATGTGACCTCCTTTGACACTTTATTATCTGTTGCTTTTTAATGTTTCTGGACAATTTCTTCTGAGAATTTTCTAGAACTTCTGAATATTCATCTGTCAAATATACCTAAATTTTTAGCATTTAGGTTTGTAGACCAGCTTCAAGAATATCGTTTTCAGCTAGGCATGTTGACAAATCCCAAAACTCGGAAGGCAGGAGAATCAAAAGTTCAAGGTTAATCTTGGTTTCTTAGTAAGGTTGAGGCCAGGCTGGGCTACACCAGACCCTGTCAACATACACAATACACACACACACATATACACACAACAACCTACCACTACCACCACCAACAAAGACATGAAAGCAGGAGGGAGATGAGGGAAAAGGGGGTTAAAGGGGAGGGCAAAAGTGATGGAAGAGAGATAATGGATGGACTGTGGCCAAAGGACATTGTATATCTATGAGACTGTGAAAGAATGATTCTTAAAAAGAGAATATTATGTATGGTATTAGCTGTTGTTTAAATTTTTCAATGGCTAACTGCTAGCAATTTTTTTCTGGCTCATAACAAAGTAAAAATTAGTTTTATGGCCCAACTTCAAGTTGCTGTGAATGTTGACTGATCCTTGTAATCTCAGTACGTAAAAGGTACAGGCAGGCCAGGTGGTGTAGCCTTGTTGGGAAAAGTACACTGGAGGCAGTTAGGTTTTGAGATTATATGTTCCTGCCCTATTCAGGTCACTCCCTCTGCTTGTGCTTGTGGTAAAGGATTTGAGTGTTCAGTTTCCTGCTCTGCCTGCCATGCCTGCTGCTGTGCTGTTCTGCCATCACAACTCTAACCTTTGGAACCATAAGCCAAAGTAAATGTTTTTATAAGTTGCCTTGGTTGTGGTGTTTTATCACAGCAGTAGAAAATTAGGATAAGCATGGTTTCAGACATTTTTTTGAAAACCGGTGCTAAGCTTGGAAGTGAATTTATCATGTTAAGTTATGGAAGTCATTATTCCTGCAATTCTAGTACCAGCTGCTATTCCCAAAGGGACCAAGAGTGGCACCTGAACTGCCCTCTTATGTTGGGCAGCTATCATATCTACAATTAGAACTGGTAGGGGCTCATTTCCCTGGATTACTCCTAGTTCAGGGAAAAGGAATACCAATGTGCAAACTCCTGACCAACAGAAACTAGTACTAAGAGAGTGGGATATTGCTGTGATGAACTTGACCATGTGGTTTATTTTGGGAGGGGGTATATATATTATGGAAGGATTTTTGAAAGACTTGGGCTAGAAAACAAGATAAATTGTACTGTTTGTAGAGAAAAGGAGATCTAGGGAGCTTAATATTACAGCCAAGGCATGTGCTGGAGAGAGGAAGTTTCACACAGTTGAGAAGTTTGCTCTGTACTGGAATAAAGGAAAAGGGTATTCTCTAGCCAAGACCACACCCAGCAAAACTGCCAGCTTATACAATAGCCTAAAGCATTTTCTGATCCCAGAAAGTAACTGAATAAAAAGTATTGCTGCTAATCTGATTCAAGTGACCCCCATCTCTGGCTGGCAGCCACACTTGGCTGTGTTGTTCCCACAGTGCCAGCTTTAGACTTAAAGGATACAAGAATGAGAGGTCACAGATCCTACCTCTGTGGCTTCTAAGAGTCTCTGAGACTAGGCAACATGTGGTAGGGAATTCTCTGCATGAAGATACTAAGAGATTAAGAGTGGTGACAGACCATTATGTGGAGCTGTGAAAGGGAAGCTTGGGTTCGAGTGGAGACCACAAAATGTTGCAGATATCAATGCTATGGGAAATCTGCCAAAGAGGATTGAATAGAGAGAGTAGGACTAGCCCAAGAGAGAGATGCAGGCTACCAGCAGGAGAGCTGGAGAGGTGGAACCCTTAACAGAAGACATGGAGCTACAGGATTTGCTGTTTTGTCCTGCTAGGTTCTGGTCATGGTTTGGTCCAGTATGTTCTTATGGCTCACTTGGACCTTTTGGAATGGTAATCTGGGTCATATTTTGGAAATATGTGATATGCCTTTTGGTTTTACAGAAGGTTGAATTCTGAGATGCTTTGCATCTTAGAAGAGACTTTGGGCTTTTAAACTGTGAAAGACTACAGGGACTTTTGAAGTTTCACTGAATGCCTTTTGCATTATATGAGCAGGAGTCTATGAAGACCAGGGAGTGGAGTGTGCTGGTTTGAATGAAAATGTCCCCACAGGCTCTAGTATTTGAACCCATGGTTTCTAGTCAGTGGTCCAGTTTGGGGATATTTAGGTGGTATAGCCTTTCTGGAAGAACTATGTCACTGAAAGTAGAGAAGACAACTTTGCGCTCTTGGCTTCATGCTTGTGGTAAAAGGTGCGAGCTTTCTGTTTCTTCCTCTAGCCACCACGCTTGCTGTCTGCTGATATGTTGTCCCCACAATCATCTGGAAATAGCCCTTTGCCTCTGAGCCATTTCTCCCACACCTCATTTTTATTTTTAAGTGTGTGTATGCGTATTCATATACACATGCCCTTGACTTGGCATTTGTAGATCAGAGGACAATTTCTGGGAGTTGGCTTCTTCCTTCCACTGTTAAGAGTTCTGGAGATGGTTGCAAGCCTATCCATTAATGGCTGAGCCATGATGATGCACACCTTTAATCCCAGCCCTTGGAGGCAGGGGCAGATGGATCTCTGTGAGACTGAGGCCAGCCTGGTCTACAGAGTGAGTTCCAGGACAGCCAGGGTTACATAGTAAAACCCCATCTTGAAAAAACAAAACCAAATAAAACAACAATAACAACAACAACAAAACAAATCCAAACCAAGCAAAACACACA
>NW_022196915.1:2351067-2364240 GCF_008632895.1 Mastomys coucha | reverse complement strand
AGGTAGAAATGGAATTCAGGTTATCAAGCTATAAAACTTAGTGGGAGGTACCTTTATCTAAGTCTAGCTTATCAAATTTGGTACTGGCCCTGGCCCCATGGGCCTGGTGTTTGCATTGTACTCCTGTCTGTTGAAATGCCTGCTTTCCCCCCAGTTACTATACATATATTCACTCAGTTGCCAGATTGAAGTCTAGGTCCACTTCTTTGAAGCATTTTGTGACTTAATGAGGTAGCACTGACTTCAGTCTCCTTTGTGTTAAAATAATATTACAAACATAAGTTTAATTTGTTGGATAGAAAGTTTAATTGAGAACTGTATTTGGAAATAAAGCTTTGAACCAGAGATATTCTAAGAGGAGTCTATGATAAGCAGAATCAAGTTGAAGATTTGTGTTCATGAATACACGGTGATATTTTTGCAAACAATATGGCACTAATTTACATACAGCTGTTATTATGATTTTAAAAACTTCTTACCCCTCTCCAGATGGAAGTAAAACAATCACAGAGAGAAATAGAAATATAAACTACAGTCTTGTTATACCACTTTTTTATGTGTGTGCATTGTTTTATGTGTGTGAATTCTTTCCCTGGGAAGATGTAAACAAACACCCAGCCTCTTTATAAATCAACAACAATAAATCAAAGCAAAAGTCCCCAAGTCCGTCTTAAGAGTACCTCTAAGTTTATTTAGCTTATCTTTAGAGCATGGTTGAAGGGTTGCTTACAGGAGTGTGGGATAGCCCAAGGCCCCTGCACCACCAGAAAGTTTCCCTGCAGCATGGATGATGGCATGGCTTCTCCATGGCTGCATAGACAGAGTTCTCCTTTCAGCTAACCTTCCGCAGCCTACATACCCCAGCCCCTTTTGAGATCCGAGGCTTCCTGCAATCGAAGCAGTATAACATACAAATTACCAAAGGTACAGGAGGAAAAAACACTATTTTCACTGCAGGGAGATCATACTAAGCAAGTGGTAAGCCACTGCATCAAGAACAAATTGGGTCTTCTTAAACATTTTAGACAGAGTAGACTTCCAAATAAATCATATCCAGAACTAATGAGGAAATAGCTAAACCTCCCTCAGATTCTTTTCTACAGTTGGAAAGCTAGCATACGTGGCAACAGTGGCCTCAAGAGGTATCACCCACAAGAAAACATGTAAAACATCCTCTGGCTGTGTGGCTGTTATCCTTCTTACCCATTACAGATTTATCTCTGAGCAAGTAAGTTAAACTTTTCGTAAGCTCAGAAATTTCCACTTCAGATATTGGGCATATTCTGTTCACTTCCTGTCATGAGTGAGCCATTAAAAGTTATTTTTACAGAAGTAGTTGTTTACATCGTTTACTACGGTAAGTAAGGGTAAGGAAAAATGGAGGTGGAGGGGACACCTTAACCACTACAGATCACTACGGATTTTAGGTTTGGTTTGGTTTTAAAGACAGTCTTCAGGTTGGTAACCCAGGCAGGCTTTGCAATCGCTACACAGCAGAGGACAGAGCTCCTGATCCTCTGCCTCCGAAATGCTGAAATTGCAGATAGTACCATTTTCCGATTTCTTTGCAAACCTTTAAAATTAGATGCTATATTCTGCTTTGTACTAAAGTCTTCTAACAAATTCTCAACGTCTTTGCACATTTCGAAATATCCAGCCGTAGTATTTTCATTGTCTGCGTGGCACTTGTTTCCCCAAACGACCTCGGCTTCTTGCTGAGTGACATTCTGAAGAGTTCTATGAATATTTTCTACAGAGATACCAGGGAGGCCTGACTTCGAGGCTACAGCTATAGGTCCTCCCCTGAATGTCCTGGGGGAATGACAGCCTCCCTTTTCTGGCAACACCGGAATATCTAGGCATTATCGCTGTTTGCTAAGGTTGATCAAAAGAAGCAATCAAAACAGACTCTGGAGCTAGAGCGGCAGACTAGCCGCTCACAACCCTGGAACCCGGCGGAAGTCCTGCCGGGAGTGTCTGACCTCTGACATCACCAGGCGCCGCTCTTCGGGCGGAAACGCTGCGCTGCGGAAGAGTGCGCATGCGCACTCGGTGGGCGCCCGCAAAGGCTTTTTCAGGTAGTGGCTGCAGTACGCAGCGGGGTTTCAGGGTAGCGGTGGAGGGCGTGGCGTGGCTGTGAAGCCCTGAGAGCTCCTAACACTGAGCTCGGGAAGTAACACCCGGCCTTCCTAACTCGGCGGTGTTGGCCTGTGGCGGGACCTCCGGAAAGGCTTGCTACCCTACACGGAAGTAGATAAAGTGCAGTTCACAGAATGGGCCCGAGGCCGCCTCCTGTGCATTGATCTTAGAAATGCCACTTGGACTCAGTCCACACTGTAAAATAATCTTCGGTGAGCCTGAAGGATGCCCTATGTAGGGTGGGATGACGTTGTAAAACTCAGTGAGCTAGCTATCGGTTGACAGTCTGAAGGACCTCATAGATTACAAATAAAGCGAGGGTTGCATTTCTCCACGACTTTTAGCACATGACCACAACCACACCTAGGGTGTGTGTAAGATCCTTCTGTTATTTAAATGACACTTGCTGTCTCTTGTGGTCTGTTGCAGGAATGTGTCTCTGATCTTGTGAATTTCAACCATGTCAAAGTGCTTGCAACATTTTCTAAAAGCCACAAGCTCCCATCCATATCCAGCGTCCTATTCTTGGTTAATAAGCAAACACAGGTTTTATGGAACTGTACCAGCAGCCATGTTGCGCAGGCGAGTTGTCATCACAGGCATTGGACTAGTGACACCACTTGGCGTTGGAACTCAACTAGTTTGGGATCGGCTTCTCCGCGGAGAAAGTGGAATTGTTTCTGTAGTTGGTGATGAGTACAAGAATATTCCTTGCAGTGTAGCTGCTTATGTACCGAGAGGATCACATGAAGGTCAGTTTAATGAACAAAATTTTGTGTCCAAATCAGATGCCAAGTCCATGTCCTCTCCCACCGTCATGGCCGTGGGGGCAGCAGAGTTGGCCCTAAAAGACTCCGGCTGGCATCCGAAACTTGAAGCAGATCAGGTAGCTACTGGCGTTGCCATTGGCATGGGCATGGTTCCTCTTGAAGTTGTTTCTGAAACTGCTTTGATGTTTCAGACCAAAGGTTATAATAAAGTCAGCCCATTCTTTGTCCCTAAGATTCTGATCAATATGGCTGCAGGCCAGGTTAGCATTCGCTACAAATTCAAGGGCCCCAATCACTCAGTGTCCACAGCCTGCACAACTGGTGCACATGCCGTGGGAGACTCCTTTCGATTTATAGCCCATGGTGACGCAGATGTGATGGTGGCTGGGGGCACAGACTCTTGTATTAGTCCATTATCTCTCGCTGGGTTTTCCAGAGCCCGGGCTCTGAGCACAAACCCAGATCCTAAGCTGGCCTGCCGGCCATTTCATCCAGAGAGAGATGGTTTTGTCATGGGTGAGGGAGCTGCTGTGCTGGTGTTGGAAGAACATGAGCATGCTGTTCAGAGAGGAGCCCGGATCTACGCAGAAGTTTTGGGTTATGGACTCTCAGGTGATGCTGGTCACATAACTGCCCCCGATCCTGAAGGAGAAGGTGCTTTAAGGTAAAGAATGGTCTATTCAAAATATATTTTCCTCTTAAGATACTGCGTTAAGGCACTACTGGAACTTGAAATTAAAAAAAAAATTACCTGGTCTTGGTGTATAGTATATATTCTATTTTAGACTAAAGGCTTTTTATTATTATTATTTATTATTATTATTTGCTTGAAATGATTGAAAACATTTGAAAATCTTTAAACAAAAGTTGAGTCGACTTTAGTTAAAGCCAATAAAGTTGTGTCTTTGCTAGCTTCCTATGCCCCACCTTCTGTTTGGAAATCATGAGTGTGCTCCCTTTCTTGGCCTCCCTCTGAACACTTATCAGACCTCGAGAATAGAGGCAGACCTGCTGGATATGTTTAGGTGGATTCTGTTCTTTTCAAAGCAGCATTTCTTGGCCCTGAATCACCCAGAGGTCTTGCTAACATGCCAGTTCTGACTATGGATCTAGATTGATCCTTAAGACTCTACATTTCCAACTAGCTCCAGTCTAAAGACCACACTTTGAAAAGAAGTCCTTGATTATATGATACCATCTAAGCTTAAATTGTATTATGTTTTATCTAATTAAATCAGCCAGAAGTTTAGCAAGCTTTTCTATAAAGGGACAAAAACTAGCTACTTTTAGCTTTGTGTATCAAAGGGTCTCTGCTTTGACACTCAGGATACGACTCACCCAGTATTCCTGGAGCTCTGATTTTATACAAGCTATTCAGATGAACAGTCTCCTGTTATTAAACTTTATTTGATAATCTTCTTCTCTTACCAGATGCATGGCTGCTGCTGTAAAAGATGCAGGTGTATCACCTGAGCAGATATCCTATGTCAACGCACATGCCACCTCCACACCATTGGGTGATGCTGCTGAGAACAGAGCCATCAAGAGGCTGTTTAAGGACCACGCTTGTGCCCTTGCCATATCCTCCACAAAGGGAGCCACTGGGCATCTTCTGGGGGCTGCAGGGGCAGTTGAGGCAGCTTTTACTGCACTGGCTTGTTACCATAAGAAACTACCACCAACTTTAAACCTGGATTGTACAGAGCCAGAATTTGATCTCAACTATGTTCCACTGGAGGCACAGGAATGGAAAACTGAGGGTCGATGTATTGGACTCACCAATTCCTTTGGGTTTGGTGGTACTAATGCAACTCTTTGTATTGCTGGTATATAAACATTGGCTTTTAATGGTCATAAATGTATAAATAGTATGTACGTAGATATGTCTTATATCAATACCCAGATGATTTTAGCACAATTGGTATTTGTATAGTTCTTTGGTAGGGAACAGGCTATCCAGTACTTATGGATATTTTACAACATCTTGGTGTCTCCTGTGAGATTTCAGTGGCAACTAGTGACAACCAGAAATGTCTCTGGAGAATAGAATAACCTGCACACAGAACTATTGGTTTATGTTTTTCTAATGCACTATTTCATCTATCATTGTCTTTTTCAGATATTTATTTAGAAACTAGCTCCTCTGAGCAAGGCTGTGCTGTTCCATATGTAACTCTAGGGTCACCACTGTTGTACAGCATATAGACAGGAATACAATACAAGTAAGAGGGTGCATCAGCAGTCAGAATCCTTTGAGGACAGCTGTCATCCAGTGATGACCTATTCAACCCTGACCTATGTAGTGTCCTTAGTGGAATTTCCCCAAGCTCCCAAGCTTTCATTTCTCTGAAGGAGGAAGTAAAACTAGTTTGCCTTTTTCTTGTCTTTTCTTTTCCTTCCTTCCTTCCTTCCTTCCTTCCTTCCTTTTTCTCTCCCTCCCTCCATCCTCCCTCCCTTCCCCTCTTCCTTCCTTTCTTCCTTCATCTTTTTTTTTTCCTTTTTTGAGACAGGTTTACTCAAATAGCCCTAGCCGTTTCAGAATTCACTCTATAGACCCTGGCTGACCTTGAACTCTATAGAGATCTGCCTGCCACTGCCTCTCAAGTGCTGCAATTAAAGGTGTACACCACCATAGTCTGTCTGGTTTGGCTTTTCTCATTCTGGATATATTTGTGCTGTGGTGAATGGGTATAAAGAAGATTTTTTGAAAAACTCTTGTTAAGTTAGGCCATGTCCTCTCAGTCCACTTCTAACTTTGTGACTGTGACAGTGTTCTCCAAGCTTCCTACTACCAGAGTAGCAAGTTCTTCAGAGGTGACAGCCAGCCAGGAACACATTTGGTAGGCAGGGCTTTTATCTCTTCCAAGTAAGTGCTTTCATTGCCATGCAGGTCCACAGTGATATGGAGCCTCAGTCCCCAGCTCAATAACACCTTTAATGGCTTTCTGTCCCTGTACTGCTTCATGAATTTTATTTCGATTCCATGACAAACTGCCTTTTGGCCTCTACTTTCTTAGTTGCTCACAGTAAGGAGAGAGAGAGAGAGAGAAAGAGAGGGGGCAAGGGAGGGGGAGAAAGAGAGAGAGGGTGAAGGAGGGAGGGAGGGAGGGGAGGGAGAGAGAGGGAGAGAGGGAGAGAGAATGCCTATATGCCTTTCTTGTTAGAATGAGGAGCAGTCCCACATTTTACTTAAAACTTTTTGTTCTTGTTTTATTTATTTATTTTTTATTTTCTTAAAATAATGTGTATGAGTGTTTTCCCTGAGGTCAGAAAAGGGCATTGGATCTCCTGTAACTGGTGTTATGGATGGCTATCAACTACTCTGTTAGTGCTTAGAACCAAACCCAAGTCTCTGCAAGAGCAACAAGTCTTGTATCTGCTGAGACATCTCTCCAGCCCTTTGTCCTGGTTTTTAAAAATCTGTATGTGTGTGTTGGAGTGGGACATGTGGGTGGGTGCATGTGCCATAGTGGTGGTCAGAGGACAACTTTGTGGAGTTGGTTTTCTCCTCCAACTTTTCTGTGAGTCTCAGGGATCAAACTCAGATCTTTAGGCTTACATTGTAAGCACTTTACCTGCTGAGCCATTTTGGTGACCAGCTTTTCAATTAAAAATAAAAAGGGGGGGTATCTCACATTGTATTACAAGCTGGTCCCAAATTTTCTGTGTAGCTCTGAGTTGCCCCAAACCTGTCATAAAGAACAAACAGCCCATGAAGTACCATGAAAACTAATCCAAGTGCAGGCATTATAAGTTTGTAGCACTACACTTGGATTAGTTTTAGCCAGCTGTCTGTGTTGATTCTGACTGTGGTTTTTCCTCCTCTAATGCTCAAACTTTGTAAAAGGCTATCAATTTCCATTAACATACAGTGCTCACCTGGGAACTTTCTGGGTACTTTATGTTGTCACCAGTGAAAAAGTGTGCATTAAAGAAGATTCAAAGGAAGCTGAATACATGTGTCAACAAATTCAGGTCAAAGGAAAGATGAGAAGAAAGGGTGTTCCAGTCTGAGGGGATTCACTGTAGAAAGTTCTAGAAGTTAGAACACTTGCACTAAACAAATCCATTGTACTTTGAGGTGGGAGTTTGAGAGAGAATGTTAGACGATCTACTAGATGTTGGATCATACAGAAACCTACAAGTTTTCAGGAAGAGAGGGTAATAAGCTAAGATTTGAGATAGTAAGATGGCTTTGTAATGTATCCATTTGGTAGGGAGGAGGAGGGTGCCTGAACTGCTTCCCAGTAGTTAGTTACTTTCCTTTTTGCTTAGGGTTGGTCATAAGAGATTTCTGATAAATGATATAGAAGGTGTTACTGGCCAGTGTGGCACACACCTTTAATCCCAGTACTTGGGAGGCACAGACAGGTGGATTTCCAAGTTTGAGGCCAGCCTGGTCTACAGAGTGAGTTCTGGGACAGCCAGAGCTATACAGAGAAACCCTGTTTCAAAAAACTAAACAAACAAACAAACAAGAAAACCACAACAATAAAAAAAGGTGTTACTGAATCTTGTAGGTGAGCCTGCAACTGCTTTTTCTTTTGAGTTCTGAATCTTTCTGCAAAGGTATGCCTTTGGCTCCATGGCACTGAATGACTCTTGCCCATGCCATCAAGATAAAAAACAGGAACTTGTCAAATTTTCGGTTCCTTCTTATGTTTGTGGGGGTCAGCTCTTGGAACTTTACAGTTGCCTTTTGTTCCCTGCACCTGCTCTGTGTTTCAGACCCCAGCACCAGAAATCACAACTGGTCACAACAGCACTTGAGAAGCTACTAGTCCTCATACTTGTCTAATGCCTGACCCATGTAACAAACACTCACCTCTGTGCTACTGGCTTTGTTTCTCCAACTGAACCTTGACTGATTCATGAGAAGGAGAAAGGATATTATAGGGGTGCCATGGGGTTAGAATCAGGAGGGTATTGGAATGATATAGATATGTGTAGCGGTAGTTAAACCATTTTGTGTTCCCAGCCACCTGCCAGAGCCCTCTGGATTTGAGAATGAAAGACACACACACACACACACACACACACACACCTGTTAATTTTGATATGTCATGACTAGCTCAAAAGCTGGACAGTTGTAATCCTTCTCTCTGCTAGCAAACACTCCCTTCCTGCACTTCTGAGTTAACATCTTTTAAAATCTATTTCATCTCTGCTACCCCAAATACAATTGGGGAAGTGGCCTGTGTAGCCATTTTCTCTGATTCTCACATGTCAGCCAGCCTTTAGGTCTGGTCTGTCTTCTTCCCTGTCCTGGCGATCTCTGTCTTCTTCCTCTTTCGCAGTCCCTAGCCTGCACAAACCTAAAGGTCCCACCTCAGTCTACCTGCCCAGCCAATGATCATTGGCTCTTTATTGATTGATCAAAAACCAATTAGGAACAAGGACCTTCAGCATTTGGACACACAGATTCCCAATTTTGGGGTTGGATTAATTCAAAGTGTTAGAACCATTCCCAACAATAGGTTGACTCATTTGTCTTTCAAAGTATAAAATCAGCTGCTGTTTAAACCAACTCTAATTGACATTGATGTACATCCAATTTTAGTACAGTTCAATGAGTGTTGATAAGCATGCATGCATATTTGTAAATATTGCTTCAGTCAAAATGAACATTTTTATCACATCTAAAACTGCTTTGTGACCTGTTACAAGAGGGTATCCCAGAGTTCTTTTATACCATGCCTACTCTACAAGAACAGAAAAGCTCCCTGTCTTTGTTTAAAACTGACCCACACTAAATTAAGAAGAGCAAGACATCTCAAGTCCCATAAAACCTCTAGCCCTTGAGGGGAGATCGGGTTTTCAGGTTCCCAAATCTATCCTTTGCCTTCCTTTTCTGTGTGGTTGCCGTGTATGCAAGCATTTCTTCATCCCTAATAAAAGCCTCTCTTCATCAGCTGATTCTGTCAGCCGTGTTTGAGATTCTCCCTTCTGCTTTGCACCATGCACAAAAGTTTTCCTTCTAATTCTTTAACTGGCAGTGAAAAATGAAACCAATCAAAAACCCGAGATGGTAATGTCAGTCGCCCTCAGCCATCATCTTGGTGGTCTCCCAGGTGGCGAATCCCAAGATTTCATTCCTGAGCAATGTGAGCCATTGGTGGTTGTCATCTGTTTCACCCATAAGTGTGAGGGCCAGAGTTTAGATTCCCAGTATCCATGTAAATGTCAGGCAACTGTAATTTGAGCATATGGTTACAAAACACTTCAGTTTGAGACCTTGTCTATTCAGTTCTTTCTAAGTGTTTGTTGGTCGCAAATCCTTGACCTGTGTGACAGTTCTGAGGCTCTGCCTTGTGTATGTGTCATAAGACACTAGAATCAGACTTGAGGGAATTCCACAAGCTATCAAGTAGGCCACGTGGGTATTGTTAGGTCCATTTCTGCCCCTTTTGTTAGGCAGATGCATCTGTGAGTGCTTTGGAATAGCTAGTGACTAAGACTTGTTAATGTGAATCAGCAGCTATTCGCATCTGTGCTATGCAGGTGCTTCTGGGGAGTGAGTATACATGTGACCCACAAGGCTTCACCCTTAATATGGTTCCTACATGTCCACTCATATGCCCCTAATTGAAATATTCCTCTCTTGTTCCAGTCCATGCTTCCTAGACTACCAACCAAAAGCCAGGCCTCATTTATATTTATTTTCAGTTTAGGCTACTGCTACCAAAGGGTGGTGGTTAAATGAGAAATGTACCTCATAGGCCCATGTATTTGGACACCTGGTCTCCATTGGTTTGAGCTTTGAAACCTTTAGGAGGGATAGCCTTGCTGGAGGAAGCATGCCACTGGAGTGTGGGCTTTGAGAGTTTATAGCTTGTCCTATTTCCACTTTACTCTCTGTTTTCTATGTGTGATTGAATCTCTCTTCCTGCACCAGCTGTTTTGAGAGCCGAGGAAGGAAGGAAGGGAGTAAGACATGAGTTAGTCGCCCAGGAGTCCCTGTTCTTCTCAGTGTCCAATAAAGAACCAAATGCCCAGGAATGAAGTAAAGACACAGAAGAGGTGAAAACAGGCAGAAAGTACCATTAGGAAAGGTATTGTCTCAGAGCCAGAGAACCTTCAAATAGATTCCAGGCTGGTCTTTTATAGGACCCAGGTTCTCTCATTTTTTTTTTTTTTTTTTTTTTTTTTTACCACCACTTTTCTTAACTTCTTCCTCCTCATTACTTCTCTTCAACCTAGATGGCCCTTAGTCCAGGGAGATAAAGCCCTGGGAGGCAACATCCCAGCTGCAGAGTCCGGATGTTACCTCTCTTGATTGTTCAGCTGCTTATGTGGTAATTTTATCTCTTTCCCTATGACCTCTTCCCTGATTGCCCATTCATGTTAAGTCCTCATACATCCACCTGGTGCCACAATTCCCTGTCAGTATAGTCTCCCCCTTTGGAACCATAAGCCAAAACAAACTCTTCTTTCTTTGAGTTGCTTCTGGTCATGGTGTTTTTGTCAAAACAACAAAAGTAACCCACACAGGAATATTTGCGTTAGGTCGGCCTGTGAAGATGTTTCTAGGGATTGTCTTGATTACCTTAACTGAGGTGGGAAGATCTGCTTACTGCTGAGTGTGACAGTGGGAGCTGTGCCTCTTGTGCCTGCTCCCCCAAATGCTGATGGTCTGATTGAGAACGCATAGTAGTTACATGCTTCATGTAACATTGTTGTCTCCATTTTATGGATAAAG
Source organism: Mastomys coucha (assembly GCF_008632895.1). NCBI lineage: Eukaryota > Metazoa > Chordata > Mammalia > Rodentia > Muridae > Mastomys > Mastomys coucha. The sequence goes on along the minus strand of NW_022196915.1, from coordinate 2,353,632 downwards.
CATCCAAAGGTCCTTTACATTTTGGTATTTTGAGAAAGGGTCCATGCCCACGTGGCCTAGGCTGGTCTTAATTTCCAAGTTCCAGGCTTACAGACATGCACTTTAGAAACCAGTTTAGGAATCTAAAAGTTCAATGGACTGGTACCAGGGCAGGAGCTCAAAGGGACCTTATGGGCATCAAGGAGCAAACTCTTGACATCAGAAACATAAGACCCTCTTGAAGAGCAAACTTCCCCACCAAGAGTGGCCTCACACTTACAGGGAGGAGCAGAGCTTTCCTAGACCCTGTAATGAATTGAATGAAATAACTGACGAAATCCGTTGTGTATCACATGTAATCACTTAGTAAAAAGCAAAGGATGGCTATTTTGTTTTTGCAGATACTGATGGTTATATTAGAATTTGTAAACCATGTTAACCAAATCCCAGCCTTCACATTAAAGAGATACATGAATAGAGGAATTTGAAAGTCTCTGGATTTAATAATATATGTTTTTAATTATAATTTAAAAAGCTACCATAAAACCTTAAAGGAAAAACCCATTATTTACAGATAAAAATATAGTTTTTATACATTCATTTATGTATATTTGCATACATATAAAAATAAACCTTTAAAAGAGAAGTTAGCACAGTGCAAAGGCTGTGTCACCTCTGTGCCCCATCACTCCTCACCATGCACAACAGAATGAGGATCACAGGTGGAACTGAAATGCTCATGCTTTGTACAGCCATTCTATTTTTTTCTCTCAATATATTTTAAATGTCTTTTGGTTGAAAGCAAGAAAGGAAAATTTGGCTAGAAACAGATTCAGATAGAGAAAGAATTGGAAATTTCTAATTACTGATCTAAGCTAACACATTGCTGAAATCATTGTGTCAGATTTGCATTGGATAAATGGTCAATGAATATTGCCTTTATCTCTGTGCTGTTTGGTTCTGCTGTGGCTGTCCCCTATTAACAACAGACTTGTGGGGAGTGGCTGACCACAAAGGCATCCTGAGATGAGAGGAAGACTCAGTAGATCTGGATCTAAGTTCCTAGTCTGAGCCCTAAAGTGAGTTTGATAGTAGCTGTACAACAAGCTAGGCAAAAGTGGTCCCTGCCTGTAATTTCAGCACTGGAGAGGCTGAGCATGGGAGAATGTTGTGAATCTGAAGTATCACGAGTTACTTGAGTGTTCCTGGCCATTCTGGGCTACAGAGTGGAACCCTTCCAAAACAGCTATAACAAAATTATAGTAAATGATAGTGTATTTAGCAGTGGTCTCTAGGCTATAGCAAGTCTGGTTAATGGAGCATAGGTAGTTCTTCTCAGGGACATTTTTATATTTGGGAAATTGGTTGTTAGGCTCACAGAATGTTTTTTATTGTTATATATCAAATATCATCATCACTATCATCAATCATCGTTATTCTGTTGTCTTTGGGATTCACTGGAGCTTTGTACAGGAGAATGGTTTGCTATAGTACAAAATGCATTATCTAGTCTTCAAGAAAATTGTCCTGAAATAATCAGCATGAACCACTGAAACAGTAACCAAAGCAACTTGGAAAATTCTTCCTGAAGAGATGAATGTTAGAAAGCTCCTTTTCCAGCAGGGTTGTGAGTGATTCTTTCTACCTGATGTTTTGTTTTTAAATGTTTATTCACAGATTATGCTAAGGCCGCCAGTATGGGACCCTTTGCACACAGACCTGGTTTGCATGCACACTTGAGATGAGCAGGATTTGCATGCTTTGTACATTTGCATGGTTTGTACAGTGCATTGCCCTGTATCTCCTTTTTTCTCCTTAAAAAGATTATTTTAGAAAGCGTCTTTTAGTCTAAAGCAAGAGAGAGGTATTCGATTGAAAATGCATTCAAGGAAGCAATTACAATATTTTCATAACTAAGGGCTGTTCTTAAGTTGCCATTCAGAGAGATTGATGTATAACAAAGCATAATGTGGAGATCCTGGCAGGAATCCCCAGACTCGCCAGTACTGGTGCTGCATAGTAGATAGAACAGCATGGGGAGAGAGCAGAGAGAATTCTTCAAACATCAGCATCCTGCAGTCCTCGCACCATAGTGAGAATGTGCTCTGGAGAAATTTGGGGCTCTGTGGAACTGTTAGAGGCAGAACCTAGCTAGAGAAAGTGGTCGACTAAGAGGGCAAGAAGCCTTGAGTGTTTCAGCCCAGGCTCACTTCCAGATCAAATCTTCCTACATTGTGATCTGCTCAGGTGTGAGTGAGCATTATCCCACAGTCAGCAGCTGCACTTGCCACGGTGCCCCCTCGCATGGTGGAGTAACGTCATCACAGAAATGGCAAAAGCAGTTAATACTGTAATAAATTCTTTTCCAGTCTGTACTTCACATGATTTCTGAATTCTTTCACTTTTAAACCATAACACTGAGTCTCTTGGAAGAGCCCATGTTGTATAAATCTTCCCTTGAATTCTTGTAGTTATTAAGGATGGATTCCTGGAAGATAGTTGGGATAATATATAAAAAGAAATAGTGCCACAAAGTTCTACTCTGTCTCTCTCTCAGCTTCTTTCTCCTCCTCCTCCTCCTCCTCC
>NW_022196915.1:2330448-2350893 GCF_008632895.1 Mastomys coucha | reverse complement strand
CTCCTAGGAATTCTTCTCCCATAAGTACCCTTCGTCTTCCCCACTCTGAGATGGCATTTCAGTGGGAGATTCTGAAGAGCACCTCCAGTCACATTTTCTGCAACTCTTCTAAACATAGATAATAAAAAGAGTATCATATATCTTGTCAATCTGCCTTATATCAGCTTGATTGGCATTCCTTTATGAAGCAGGTACAGGAAACAGCAGAGAATTTATTTATTGATGACAAGAGCAGCACCATCCATTTATGTACTGTGAGTGTCTCTCTTGAGCCAGGGCATTTGTCACAGAAGCTTGCTTTACCAAGCCCAACATTTTCTATAGCCTGTTTTTAAACATAAAGATTTATCTTATGTATGTGTACATATATGTCACTCTGTATGCATGCACATATACATGTGCTTGTTGGTGACCAGAAGGCCAATAGAGGGCATCAGATTCCCAGAGCTAGAGTTACAGGTGTTTGGGAGCTCCTGCCATGGGTACTGGGAAAAGAACTCTGGTCATTTGTAAGAGATGCAAGCTCTTCTTACTGCTGAGCCATCTTTCCTGTCTACTATCTGCCTTTTGTAGAAAATGTTGCCAATTCTCACTCTAAATGACAAGCAGACTCGTTTAAGGTGATAAGTTCAATTTTTACACAATATCTAACAGCACACAAATGCTGCTTTGCTATAAAACACTGCCTCACCTGGACTCATCAGGTGACTAAAGGCAGGAAGTCTGATGGCCTCTGTCAGGCATGTTAGTCACTCAAGAAGTGTCTGCCTTACTTATCTCATCCTGCTTCAAGGCTGGAGGTGCAGAGGTCAGTCATGGTCCTGAACCTTGAACTCCAAGAAGGATTCCCAGATGGAGCAGTCTCTGGACTGTCCTTCGTTTAGTCTCTGCTCCATAGTTAGTCTCCAACTCCTTCCCTGGGTATGGAACACCTTGCAGAACAGGAGCTGAGACAATGTCCACATCTTGACCAGAGCTGCCTAACAACACACACCTCTGTCTCAGCGCTGCTTGTCAGAAAGAATCATTTCTCTGATCACTAGATGGAATCTTTTTTGTAAACTTCATTGATTCTTTGTAAGATTTATATAGTGCATCCAAGTCCTGCTCATCTCCTGTCCCCTCATATTTATCCTTTGTCCTTGCAACCTCCCCCCAGAAAATAGCACACACACACACACACACACACACACACACACACAACAACAACAACAACAAAAACCAAAGCACAGAAAACATCTTATCGTTGAAGCTATAGTATGTCACAGTATATCCTACAGTATATCCATCTGGTCACACATCTTCACTTGTGAATACTCATGGCAATGAGTCATTGGTCTGGTTGAAGCGCTCTGGCTTCTGTGACACCATCAACATTGGATCCTCACTGGAGCTCCTCCTGGTTATTCTGTTATCTCACTGTGCCATGGAAACCCTGCAGCTTTGGAACAACAGGACTGACTCTTTCATACAACACAACTGTTTGCAGATGTTTATGTTTGATTTGGGGTGGGTCAATTCAAAGCCCTGGATCTGGGCCTGGGTTGTAGCTGAGCTGGTTGGACTTCAGCTCTCACTTCTCAGCACTACCTGGTCAAGCTCTAGATCTCCCAAGTTCATGACCCCATGGGCAGCTTTCCTCACTACCAGGGGTGGCAAGGGGCAGAGGAGGCATTATCTCTGCATCTGTTCCACCCCATGGCAGATAAGTGGCAGGGTCAGCTCTCCCACACTCGTGCTGTCAGGGCTAGCATGCCCACTACCCTGCTGTCAGAACCAGCTCCACTGTGCTGCCTTCGTGAGGTGCAGAACCTGTTCTTCTGTGCCATGGACTGGGTTTCTGCGGGGACCTCTTATTCCGCGGGGTGATGAAAAGTTCTGGCCAGGTAGGCAAGGGATTCGGCGGGTGATAAACAGAGAAGACACAAAGAAGTGTGGGATATGAGTGTATTTCTCAAAAATATCATGAGGCTTTTATGGTCATTGCAAAAGAAAAATGAGAAATCTGGCAGCTCAGTAGTCGAGGTACATCTGAAGTCACCTGAAACACACTGGGTCTAAAACAGCAGCCATCTCCTCTGGACTGGTGCAACACCCCCACCCCCACCCCCCGGGCTCAATGGGCTCCGGCCAGAGTCCAGGGGGCGGGGGTGGGGGGGAGCTGCGGGTGTGCCAGCTAGGAGGGTAGAGGCTAGAAGCTCGTGAATCTCGAATGCTGACTGCTGCACACTATCGCGCGCGCGCGCACACACACACACACACACACACACACACACACACACACACACTCAGCTCAAGGTCCCACCCATCCTTAGTAAAACTCCCACTATGCTAATCTTCTGGGCTATTAGAGACACGTCTTCCTAGAGTAGTTCAGCTGTAGTACCTGACTGAGAATGAGGATTCTACTTGACCTTGCCCTGGGATAAGTCTCCCATTCTGTAAGCTTCAATGCCCTACCCACAATGCCGAAGGCAATTAGTTTGGATGGGTAACATTCTTTATGAAATTCCAGGCCAGGGTTTGGCTAAGATGTTGGAACTTTGGTAAAGGTCAGAGAGCAATGTTCAATTTTGTCTAGCTTTTAGTAAATCATATCTTGGTGGGCACCTAGCACGCGAGTTCGCAAGGACATATCTGGACTACCTCTGAGTTAGGGAATGCCAAGGAGACATGCAGGAGACTAGCTTCCATGAAGCTTTTGCCTCATAAACTGCTGTCATGCAAAGTGTGCGTGGCACTTCTGAGTGGTGCTGCCAGTGAGAGATGAGGCCATCTCTCCTGATTAGCACATCCAGTGAAGGGTGGGACCAGTTATGTACAGCCCATGGATGAATGGGGATGCCCTGACCAGGGACATCCCCATGTTCTCTAGTGGTAATATGAGCCATGGACATCAATACTGACCCTTGTTGCTGAATAGTCACAGACTTAGAAATAGCCCTCAGTGGCAGCTTGGGCTAGGACATCCCCAGGCCTCAGGTGGCAGGGCTCATGACAGGCTACTCCTCTCCACACTGAGTTTCCAGTTCCATCTCTTCACAGTGCACAAACTGCTCTGTGTTTTCTCTGTCATCTGACCAGTACCTACATTCACACTGTGGTAGCTTCCACGGCAGGCTGGCCACATGGCTGGGGGGCCCTGGGTAACATCCTCCATCTTTGTTATACATCATGGCACCAAGTGGGTATCTATGGCCCACTTGTGCCATAGCTGGAGGTCAGGTCTGAAGGTGACATGGTATCCACAGGTCTCTGTCTTCTTCCTCCTGTGCTGTACTGCCTGGATTTGATTTGATTTGATTGATTTGTTTTTTATGGGTCCTAGGCATAACACTACATTGTACCACCAAGCCAGCCATCAAGCTAGTACCAACAGAGACTGCCGTCTGCTCTGCCCCTGACTGATACAAGCACACCAGCACCAACAGGGTGTCTCTTTGCCTGTGGCCAGGGAGGGTTTAGATTAATGAAGGAGGGGGCTCTGCTGTCTCTAGTGTCTCTATTTTAGGGAGCAGAAAACCGTTTTAGGATCATTGAAAAATGTATTCATACGGAATCAGACTCTTTTGCCCAAATTGTCAAGATTATCTATCTGATTTACCTGGATGAATAATGATCCCATCTGATTCTTTTCTTCCAAGTTTTTCTGTTTAGAATCATCTTTACTTTGTAATTGAAAAAAAAAAAGCAAAGATCAGAATAATTTTGAGACATCAGTCAGTCATCATGTGCAGAATACACATATTCATATATATATTTATATACTTACACAGAGACTTATATTTAGCATAGCAGTTTTTCTAGACATAGCAAATATTGTAATTCCAATGTGTAAGTCAGCTCATAACTGATGTCTTTGGAGTGGTAGTTGTGTAGATAAAACATCAGTTAAGTCAAGTTTCCAATCTTGACTCAAGAGCATCCTGCCTGGTCTTCCTGTGAATCTTGTCTGACCAAGAGAAAGTCGTCTGCTTTCTCTTCTAACCGGAAGTACCTCATCTTTCTGAAGTGGTTATGTGATCAGTGATCCTGCTCAGTCATATCCCAGCAGTAAACTGAACTGCTTGCACTTCACTCAGTTAGTCCAGGCTTGCTATAATTTGAATCTGGAAAGGAACCAGTCCGTAGATAATTAGAATATTTAATGAGGGTTATTATCTGCTGTTGTTCACAGACAAAGAAAGCTGTAAATGCAAGACCATTCTTGTCCCAGTGCTCACAAGTAATTCTTTAGTGTTTAGATATTGCTTTATATTTCTTAAATTATTTTTCTCATTATCCTTTGGAGAAAAATACATCAAACTACAAACAAAAAACACTTTGATTTTTTTCTTGCATATTATTTTCCAGTTTACAGATGGGAAATATGAAACTCTCACAGAACAAACACTAATTTAACCTGCTACACTAACAAAAGTAAATACAAAGCACTCTTCTACTGAGTGGCCACAGCAACAGACACAAGCAAATAAGCAACATCTGCAATCAAAATGTAACTGGTAGAAAAGGAATTCTGGGGGCTGGAGACATGCCTTAGCTGTTAAAAGCACTGGCTGCTCTTCTGAGGACCTGGGTTCAATTCCCAGCATCCACATGGTAGCTCACAACTGTTTGTAACTCCTGTTCCAGAGGACCCATTACCCTCACACAGACATACATGCAGTCAAAACACCAAGGCTTATAAAATAAAAATAAATAAATGATGAAAGACGTTCTGGGACAGAGGCTTGTAATGTTTGGAGTGGAAAAGAGCACTTCCTTCCAGACAGTTCAAGTGTTGAGTGAGTTTCAATAGAAGCATTGAGCATCCCTGACTGTTGATGTCTGTGCTCTTACTTCCCTTCATCCTCTACTTTAACACACATTGATTTTTCTGTGCAATGAACATATAACTGGAGCTACATAGCAGAGACATTTGTTTCTGACTCACAGACCCACTGTCCAGTCAGACATGGTTTAAGAGTCAGACCCACTGGCCAGCTGCTCTGCCTTAGCCTGAGGACATGGTCTTGACCTAACTCTTAGAGGTCTGTTTTCTCACAGTGATTTCACTGCAAAAATATAGACTCAATACACAAATGTAGTCCTTTCCTGGTGAGTTTTCCATGACCAGAGCAAGGTACTTTGAGAGTCAAGAGGCCATACCAAGGGTCTTTTGGACATATGATGATTGTAGAGTAGAGGACAATGAAGTCCTGTAGACATAGATAACATCTTCCTTACATTCTCTTGGCATGTCCTTTATGTCATCTGCCATTAAGAATGTAGCAGCATGCAAAATAGGGCTAGAGTAGGTGAAGCTTCAGAAGAGCATGGGCCCCAGCTGAATACAGTGGTGAATGTCTATGATCTCTGGCTCCGAGAGAACTGAGGTAGGTATACTGGGGGTTGAGGCCAACCTGGACTGCACTGGGAAATTAAGTCTCTGAAACTCAAAAGCAAATTACCAAAGACTAAGAACATAATCTCTGTGCATGTGCCAAGCAGACAGTGACACTCGACGTCAGACCAGGCATTTTCCCTTGCTGGGAGACCTATCACTGTAATATGCTAGCTTCCTACCTCTGTACTTAAGGACTTTGAAATGTAAGTTTGAAAAGGATGACTGGTGACATTGGTTAGTGACATACAATGCCTGTGGTAGACATCATTTTCAATCCTGGGCATGAGGCAGCCTTGCATGTGGTGTTCTGTGTTACTGCATTGTAAATTATGATGCCAGCTTTCTAGAGGAAAGAGTGTTTGGAGCAGAGTCTGAGGCTTTTGAGCTGTTTCTGCTGACCCATTGCTGGCAAGCAAGTCCATAGGGAACCTATAAGCTGGCTGTGACTTAGAATAAGCTCATATTGACACCTCGATGGGTGCGCGGCTGTGAAGGCATGAGACACAACTCATGTTGCTTGTTTCAAATCTGTTTAAGTCTTCCTGGGGCAGAATGGAGCTTGTCAGAAATACTACCTAGAACATCTAGGATGTCCCCCTTTGTCTGCCGTGGGCCTGTATCACCTTTCCAGATCCTCAGTGTTCTTTCCCTCAGTGTCTCTTCTCAGCTGTCAACCCATATATCTCTATCCACATCCCCTGATGTTTTTTACACTGTGCATATCCAGTGGGGTGTTACTTTTTAGGAAGACTATATTATTGTAATTGATTTTGGACAATATGATTACTGGTGCAATAACAAGGCAAGAAAGCACACAGTGTTTTCTGTTAAAGATGCCTGACGAATTTCAATTTCTGCAACAATTGCATTTAATTTTAGCTGGTTGGAAAATCCATTTTCTTTGTGGAATCAAGAGAAATTTGTCAGCAGTCATTGTTTGGAATTTTAGTCTCCATGTGGGAGGCACAATAATTTCACTCTGACAGCAAATATACAGGGAAACCAACTCAAGATGGAAAAAAAAAGATTTGGCACTATTGTGTATTTCTGGAAATAATGAGATTAACATCTAAAAGAAAAGCTAAAGGTCTGATTTCATGGCTTTGCTTTTCTTCTCTATTTTCTTTATTACCTACATTTACATACAATCTCAAAATAGGAATGTAGACAGACAGGAGTGATTCTCAGTTCAAACTTTTATTGACCAGAGTTAAATTTGAGACCTTTGGGGGTTTGAGAGAAACATAACTTTATGTGTCAGGGGACTGGGCCCCATTTCTTTAATTCCATAACTGCACTAAAATATTTAGTAGTTTATTTATGTGAATGTGTATGTTAGTGTGGTTACATGCATATATGAATAATGCAGGTGTCAAAGGTGTCTGGAAGATAGCATTGGATCCCTGGAAACTGAGGTTAAAGGTGTTCATGAAATGCTTGATATCAATATTTTTCTGCTCACAATTAAATTCCAGTGGTCTATCTTCACATCTGTGGGTGACTCTGTGGTGCACTATCATGGTGTTGTTTAAGTCTATCAGGATGGTGGTGGGGTGAATCACAAATAATCCCTGTGTGAAACAGCCTGAAAGGATAGTTCACACAGATGACATGCATGCCTGCCAACTCATGGAAAACCTTCTCAGTCAGTGTCTTCTTTGCTTTATGTTTCTTCTAGAGAGGAGAGATCGTCTTGATTTGTCACATAGTTACCATGTAGGCATTGAACACAGTCATCTGGGGTTGATAACTGGATGGACTTCTGTAGGCTTAGATTGCTCAAAACCTATAAGGGTTCTTAAATGTTTTAACCTCCCTTCTAGCCCACCACCCACTAGATTTTAGCAAAGAATATAAGTGGCATAATTTTTGTTTTGTTTTGTTTTGTTTTGTTTTGTTATCTTTCTGTCACCTGGGATAGTATGTGATACAACGGGAAATCAATGAAGACCTGTTTGTTTGTTTGTTTGTTTATTCGGCAGTTCTGCAACTTTATTTGACATTCAGCAAGTTAGTTCTCATCCACATTGACCACCTATAGATTTTTGAATGAGGTAACAGGCACGTAAGTTACCAATGCGTAGAGCTTGTTCAGTGAATCCTCATTCTCATTATGTTTTCTGGACAAATTTACACAGATGCAATATGGAACACTCCTTATTTCCTTGGCTCAAATGGCTTTATTGATCCTGGTGTCAATGTGCACATCTGGTGTCCCCATTTCCTTCATGGCAGACTTCTGAATTTCTTTGAGTGCCCAAGGAGAACACTTCTTATGATTGTATTCTTGTGAATGTATTCTCGGGTCACCACTTCCTTGATGGCAGAACGGCCCTTCTTCTCGCCACCTTTCTTTGTGGGAGCCATTCTGCTGAGCCCAAGTTGGAAAGGAAGGGTGTGAGGTATTGTGGGCAGGAAAGTCGTGTGTCTGTACAAATTCCAGGTCACAGGGAGGGGGTGGGATCGGGTGTGTGTGTGTGTGGGGAGCTGTTCATTGATTTAAAAAAGGAGGATAGAGACAAAGAAAAAATGTGGGTTAATTCTCACACAAGCTGCAGCGATCCCTAGTAGTCACAAATCCCTTAGGTTCCCTGCCAGGAGACTGCTGTCTTGAGAGAAAGAGCTAGTCACTCACATTAAAAAGTACAAGTGTGGATACTTCCTTCCTTCTTAAAAGGTGGAACAAAGTACCCATGGAAGGAGTTGTAGAGACTAACTGTGGAGCAGAGACTAAAGGAAGGACAATCCAGAGACTGTTCCACTTGGGAATCCTTCCCATATTCAATCATCAAATCTAGACACTATTGTGGATGCCAGCAAGTGCTGGATGACAGGAGCCTGATATAGCTGTCTCCTGAGAGGCTCTGACAGTACCCAACTAATACAGAAGTAGAGACTCACAGCCATCCATTGGATTGAGTACATGGTCCCCAATGAAGGAGCTAGAGAAAGGATCCAAGGAGATGAAGGGTTTGGTGCCCCTTAGGACAAACAACAGTATGAACTAACTGGTACCCTCAGAACTCCCAGGGACTAAAACACCAACCAAAGAGTACACATGGTGGGATTAATGGCTCCAGCAGCATATGTATAGCAGAGGATGGCCAAGGTGGTCATCAATGGGAGGAAAGTCCCTTGGCCCTGTGAAGGTTCTATGCCCCAGTGTAGGGGAATGCCAGGGCTAGTAAGCAGGAGGAGGTGGTGTGGTGTGCAGGGGGAGGGGGAAGGGAACAGGGGTTTGTTTTAGTTTTTGATGTTTTTAATTTAATTTTCTTTTTTTCTTTTTTCTTTTTCTTTCTTTCTTTTTTTTTGGGGGGGGGAACCTGGGAAAGGAGATATTGTAAATAAAGAAAACATCTAATTAAAAAAAAAAGTTCACATGGATGGGAGAGATAGCCCAGTGGGTAAGAAAGGGTGCTAGAGATGCCAGATGACCTCAGTATGATCCCAGGATCCACCTATTGGAAGGGGAGAATCAATTTCTACAAGTTGTCCTCTGACATTCATGTGTCTGTACTACTCCATAAAAACCACAAATTTAAACACTGAGATTGCATTCCCCTGTGGGTACAATAGCAATCGTTAAAAAGAAAAAGAAAGAAAAAAGGAAGGAAAGAAGAAAGAAAGAAGGAAGGGAGGAAGGAAGGAAGAAAGGAAAAGAAAACAAATTACAAATACTGGTGAGGATGGAATAGGAGGCAGACACACCCTTCAAGTGGGCAGGTAAATGAGCCCAGTCACTTCAGGTGAGAGTCCTCAGAGAACTAAAACCAGAACTTGCCTGTAACTCCTGCTTCTTGGTATATTTCTGAAGGTCCCTAAGTCAGAATGCCATGTCTGCATGACCATATTTATTGTTGCATTATTCACTATGACCACACTGTGGCATCAGCCTGGATGTCCATCAGCAAATAAATGGATGAAGAAAATACAGAGTTTTGTTCAGCCACAAAGAAAACTGAGACTATGTCACTTGGAGGTCCTCATATTAAATGAAATGAATCAGAAAAACATAGATTTTTTTTTCTTTCGTGAATCAGAGGGGTTGGGGAGAGAAAGGGAGAGAGAGAAAGAGAGAGAGGAGAAACAAAGAAACATTATTTCTGGGGAATTGAATGTGAGTAATGGAGAAGAAGAGAACTGGAAGGGGCAGGGAATGGATATGGTCACAGTATATGGCATACTTGCACATCTTTATATACAATGAATGCACAGCAGCAAACCTTGTATGGCAACATACAGTGCCGTAAACCTTGACACAGGTGTAGTGCACAGGACGGAGGAGAGCCTTGATGACTGTTTCTTAACGGATTCCAGTTAACTATTTAAAATGATATCAACTATAAACATCTTCCTTGTTGGATACTAATAACTTCAAAAGTATTGAAATTGCATCTGTAGTAGAAACATATTGAGCAGTAAACAGGTTTTTACAAAGTAAAACAGTTATTAGGAAAGAGTTAAAATATACAGAAAAGTGGGGCTCGATAGAGGGCTCGGTGGTTATGGCTATTTCCTGCTCTTCCAGAGGACTGGTATTTGGTTCCCAGAACTCATATTAGGCAGCTTATGGACACCCTTAACCTCAGTTCCCAAGGATCCCAGGCCCTCTTCCAGACTTCTTTTACATCTGCATTCACATGCACACACCCACACATAGATACACACATTCATACAAACAAAAACAACAAAATGAATCTTTTAAATGATACACTAAAAAGTTCAAAATATAACATAAAACCTTTATGTTTTATACAGTTCAGCAAAATTTAAATTAGAATGAGTATTTGTTTTGTCTGTTATACATAAAAATACAACGTCTAGTCTTTATCGATGTTGTTTGACTGGGAGTTGAATCTAAGACCTCAAACAAGCTAGGCAACTGCCCTGCTGCTGACCTGGGCCTCAAGCTCTCCTTTCACTTTTGCCCTTTCCCTTGGGCTCACTTGGGCCTGTGAGTGCATCATGGGTATTCTGTACATTTTCGCTAATATCCATTTGTCTTTGAATATCTATCATGCATGTCCTTTTGGGTGTGGGTTAGCTCACTCAGGATGATATTTTCTAGTTTCATCTATTTGCCGGCAAAAATTCATGATGCTCTCATTTTTAACAGCTCAATAGTATTCCTCTATATAAATGAACCTCATTTTCTGTATCCATTCTTGAGTTGAGGGATATGTAAGTTGTTTCCAGTTTCTGGCTACTATGAATAAGGCTGTTCTGAACATAGTAGGAGCTAGTGTCCTTGTGATATGGTAGGGTGTGATGGTTTGTATATGCTTGGCTCAGAGTGGCACTATTAGAAGGTGTGACCCTATTGGAGTAGGTGTGTCATTGTGGGCGTGAGCTTTAAGACCCTTATACTGGCTGCCTCGAAGTGACTATTCTGCTAGTAGCTTTCAGATGAAGATGTAGAACTCTCTGCTCTACTGCAACATGCCTTCCTGGACTCTGCCATGCTCCTGCCTTGATAATGGACTAAAACCTCTGATCTGTATGCTAGCTACAACTAAATGTTGTCCTTTATAAGATTTGCATTGATCATGATATCTGTTCCCAGCAGTAAGACCCTAACTAAGACATGTGGCATCTTTTGGATATATGCCCAGAACAGTATAACTGGGTCTTCAGGTAGAGCTATTTCCAATTTTCTGAGGAACTGCCAAACTGATTTCCAGAGTGGTTGTACCAGCTTGCAATACCACCTGCTATGGAGGAATGTTCCTTTCTCCACAACCTCATCAGCATCTACTGTCTCCTGAGTTTTTGATCTTAGCCATTCTGACTAGTGTTAGGTGGAATCTCAGGGTTGTTTTGATTTGCATTTCCTTGAAGACTAAGGAAGCTTTAGGTGTTTCTCAGCCATTCAAAATTCCTCAGTTGAGAATTCTTTGTTTAGCTCTGTACCCCATTTTTAATAGGGTTATTTGGTTTTCTGGAGTCTAACTTCTTGAGTTCTTTGTATATTTTGCATATTAGTCCTCTGTTGGATGTAGGGTAAGTTAAAACCTTTTCCCAATCTGTAGGTTGCCATTTTGTCCTGTTGACTATGTCCTTTGTCTTACAGAAGCTTTTCAATTTATGAGGCCCCATTTGTCAATTGTTGATCTTAGAGCCTGAGCCAATTTTCCCCTGTATGATGGGTTCAAGGCTCTTTCCCTTTTTCTTATCTACTAGATTCAGTGTATCTGGTTTTATATTGAGGTCTTTGATCCACTTAGACTTGAGCTTTGTTCAAACTGATAAATATGGATCAATTTGCATTCTTCTTCAAGCAGACCCATTTGTTGAAAGTGTTTCTTTTTTTCTGCTGTGTGATGGTGGCTTCTTTGTCAAAGGTCAAGCATCCATAGGTGTGTGGGTTCATTTCTGGGTCTTCAGTTCTATTCCATTAATTGAACCTGTCTGTCGATGTACCAATACCATGTGATTTTTATCACTATTGCTCTGTAGTACAGCATGAGGTCAGGGATGATGATTTCCTCAGAAGTTCTTTTATTGTTGAGAGTAGTTTTCACTATCCTGGGTTCTTTTTTTTTTTCTATATGAAGTTTAGAATTGCTACTTCCATGTGTGAAGAACTGTGTTGGAATTTTGATGCAGATTGTATTGAATCTGTAGATTATTTTTGGCAAGATGGCCATTTTCACTGTTAATCCTACCAACCTATGAGCATGGGAGATCTTTCCATTTTCTGAGGTTTTCTTCGATTACTTTCTTTAGGAATTTAAATTTCTTTTCATACAGGTCTTTCACTTGTTTGGTAAGAGTTACCCCAAGATAGTGTATAAAATGTGTGACTATTGTGAACGGTATTGTTTCTCTATTTTTTTCTCAGCCCTTTTATCATTTGTATAACGGAAGGCTAATGATATATTTGTGTTAATTTTATATCCAGCCACTTTGCTAAAGTTGTTTATCAGCTGTAGGAGTTCTCTGGTAGAAGTTTTGGGGTCACTTATGTATACTATCATATCATCTGAAAATAGTGACATTTTGACTTTTTTCTTCTCTATTTGTACCCCCTTGATCTCCTTTTGTTGTCTAATTGCTCATGCTAGAACTTCAAGTACTGTATTAAATAGACAGGGAGAGAGTGGGCAGCCTTGTCCTGTCCCTGACTTTAGTTTGCTTCAAGTTTCTCTTGATGTAATTTGATATTGGTTGTTGGTTTGCTGTATATTGCTTTTACTATATTTAGGTATGTGCCATAAATTCCTGATCTCTCCAAGAGTTTTAGCATGAAGAGGTGTTGGATTTTTGTCAAAGGCTTTTTTAGCATCTAATGAGATGATCATGTGACTTTTCTTTGAGTTTGTTTATATGGTTGATTATCTTGATGGATTTTCATATATTGAACCATCCCTGCATCCATGGGAAGAAGCCTACTTAATTGTAGTGAATGAAGTTTTTGATATGTTCTTGAATTTTGTTTGGAAGAATTTTATTGAATATTTTTACACTGATATTTATAAAAGAAAGTTGTCTGAAGCTTTCTTTCTTTGTGTGGTTTAGGTATCAGTGTAACCATGGCTTCACAGAATGAATTAGGTAGTGTTTCTTGTGGAATATTTTGTTTTAAGAAGTACTAGAATTAGTTCTTATTCAAAGGTCTGGTAGACTTCTGCACTAAAATCATCTGACCTTAGGGTTTTTTTTTTTTTGTTGTTGTTATTATTATTTTTTTTTGTTTTGATTTTGGTTTGGAGGTTTTTAATGACTGCTTCTATTTCCTTAGGGGTAATGGAGCTGTTTAGATAGTTTATTTGATCTTGATTTAACTTTGGTAAGTGGTATTTGTCTTGAAAATCATTCATTTCATCTAGATTTTCCAGTTTTGTTGAATATAGGCTTTTGTAGTAAGATCTGATGATTTCTTTTTTTTTTTAATTCCCTTAGTTTCTGTTGTTATGTATCTTTTTTCATTTCTAATTTTGTTAATTTGGATATAGTCTCTCTGCCTTTTAGTTTGGTTAAGGGTTTATTTGTCCTGTTGATTTTCTCAGAAACCAGCTCTTGGTTTTGTTGATTCTTTGAATTGTTCTCTTTGTTTCTAGTTGGTTGATTTCAGCCCTGAATTTGACTATTTCCTGCCACCTGCTTCTCTTGGGTGTGTTTGCTTCATTTTGTTGAAGAGTTCTCAAGTGTGCTGTTACGTTGCTAGTATAGGATCTCTCTAATTTCTTTATGAAGGCACTTAGTACTATGAATTTTCCTCTTAGCACTGCTTTCATTGCATCCAATAAGTTTGGGTATGCTGACCCTTCATTTTCATTAAATTCTAGAGAGTCTTTAATTTCTTTATTTCGTCCATGATCAAGTTATCATTGACTAGAGAGTTGTTCAGTTTCCATGAGTATGTGGGCTTTCTGTTGCTTTTGTTATCACTAAAGTCCAGCCTTAGTCCATGGTGATCTGATAGAGTGCACAGGATTATTTCATCTTCTTGCATCTGTTGAGACATGTTTTGTGTCTGATTATATGATCAGTTTTAAAGAAGGTTTCATGTAGTACTGAGAAGAAGGTATATTGGGGTGAAGTATTCTGAAGATATCTGTTAAATTCATTCATTTCATAACTTCTGTTAGTTTCATTTTGTCTCTGTTTAGTTTCTGTTTCAATGACCTGTCCATTGGTAAGAGTGGGGTGTTGAAGTTTCCCAGTATTATTGTATGAGGTTAAATTCATGTTTTGAACTTGAGTAATATTTCTTTTATGAATGTGGGTGCCCTTCCCTGTCTCCTGATTACTTTTGGTTGAAAGTCTATTTTATTGGATATTAGAATTGCCACTCCATCTTGTTTCTTGGGACTTGGGGCTTATTTCTTGTTTGCTTGGAAATTTTTTCCAGACATTTACTCTGAAATAGCATCTCTTTGTTTCTGAGGTGTTTATTGTATGCAGCAGAATTATGGATCCTGTTTATGTATCCTGTCTGTTAGTCTATGTCTTATTATTGGGGTATTGAGTCCATTGATGTTGAAAGATATTCAACACCAATAATTGTTAGTTCTTTATATTTTATTGTTGAAAGTGGTATTATGTATGTGTAATTCTCTTCTTTTTGGGTTTATTGTGAAAAGGTTAATTTCTTGTGTTTCCTTGGGTTGGAGTTTTCTTTCTAGTAGCCTCTGTATGGCTGGATTAGTAGAAAAATATTGATTAAATTTGACTTTTTCATGGAATATATTGTTTTCTCCATTTATGGTGATTGAGAATTTTGCTGGTATAGTAATCTGAGCTAACATCTATAGTCTCTTATAATCTATGTGACATCTATCCAGGATTTTCTGACTTTAGAGTCTCTGTTGAGAAGTCTGGGGTAATTCTGATAGGTCTGCCTTTATATGTTGCTTGACCTTTTCCCCTTACAGCTTTTAATATTCTTTCTTTGTTCTGTGTATTTGGTGTTTTGTTTATTATATGATGGGAGGAATTTCTTTTCTGGACCAATCTTTTTGGTATTCTGTAGGCTTCTTGTACATCTACGGACATCTCTTTCTTTAGGTTAGGAAAGTTTTCTTCTATGATTTTGTTGAAGATGTTTCCTGGCCATTTGAATTGAGAATCTTTACTGTCTTCTATTCCTATTATTTATAGGTTTGGTCTTTTTACTGTGTCCCAAATTTCCTGGTTGTTTTAGGTTAGGAATTTTTTATACTTTGTATTTTCTTTGACCGATGTGTTGATATCTTCTATGGCATCTTCTACACCTGTGGCTCTCTCTTATATTTCTTGTATTTCTTGTATTTTTTTCAAATTACATTGTCTTCTGTTGCCTATGTTCTTGCCCTTGCCTTTTGCCATCTGGTTATATCTGGTGTTAAATGGCCTGGGTGTCTTTGATTAGAGCAGGCCTCCTTGGAGGTAGGTAGAACTTTGTAACCTGGGTTAGAGCATGCCTCCTGGGAAGCAGGCAGTGCTATCTGTAGTTAGAGCAGGGCTCCTGTGTCCCTGATTAGGGTAGACCTCCTGGGAGACAGGCAGGTTGTAGAGTTTGTGCAGCAGGCACCCTGATCTGCCACAGGTATGGGTGGGAGTGCAGACTTGGAGTGCAATGGGCCTTTTTTTTTTTTCTTTTAAAGTTATTTTTTTAGAAAATATTTTTAGATGGTTAGTCTATGAACATCATGATGGGAAGCAGACAGGCATGGCACTAGAACAGTACCTGAGAGTTTCATGTCCCTATCTAGAGAGAGAGAAAGAGAGAGAGAGAGAGAGAGAGAGAGAGAGAGAGAGAGAGAGAGAGAGAGAGAGAGGAGGGGATGGGCTTGAGCCTGAGTTTGGTATGAGCTTTGAAATCAAAATACCCACCCCCAGTGACACACTTCCTCCAACAAGGTCACACCTCCTAACCCTTTGTAAACATTTTCACAAATTGGAGACCACACATTCAAGCATCTGGACCTTTGTGTGCCACTTTCATTCAAAATGCAATTTTTTTTTTGCTTTATTAAATAACTTTACTGAGCCTAGATCTTGACAATGAATCAGGAGAGAAAAAGATATTTTCTGGTCACTGCATTTTAAATATTGTTACATTTTCAGTGATAATACAACTACATTTTAAAATAAATCAGATAGGGACATGAACTCTGTAGCCAGTCCCACAGTTCTCAGAGGAGGCTCCTCTCCCAGGCGCTCTAGCATGCACAGGATAGTAGGATCAGGGGTAAGTAGAACACAAGATCTGTTCCAACACCACCAGGAGTAACTGGAACCAGCAGGATCCAGGTACTCAGAAATCCTGCTCAACTTGTGGCTTGGGTTCCTTCCAGTCTGCGCTGGTTTACCATGGGCTCAAATTCCACAATTAGTTCCACAGCACCTAGAGGAGACTCAAATCCCAGGTGCTCTAACACACCCAGGATCACAGGATCCCAGGATCACAGAAGCTTGACCATATTAGATTCTCAGGGTCCCAGAGGCAGCTTGACTTCCAGGAACTCTGACACACCCAGAATCTCAGGATCACAGAGATCTCTGAACTCTGAAGAGTTCTGACACAACCAGGATTATAGGAAGGACAGGCTCCAGTCAGATATAGCAAGGGCAGGTAGCATTAGAGATAATCAAATGGCAGGAGGCAAGCGTTAAGAACATAAGCAGCAGAAACCAATGTTACTTGGTATCATCAGAACCCAGTACTCTCACCACAGCAAGCATTGGATACCCCAACACACCAGAAAAGCAAGACTTTGATTTAAAATTACATCTCATAATGATGATAGAGGACTTTAAGAAGGTCATAAATAACTCCCTTAAAGAAATACAGGAGAACAGAGGTAAACAGGGAGAAGCCCTTAAAAAGGAAACACAAAATGCTTTAAAGAGTTACAAGAACAGCCAAACAGGTGAAGAAGTTGAACAAAACCATCCAGGATCTAAAAATGGAAATAGAAACAATAAAGAAATCACAGAGGAAGACAATGCTGAAGATAGAAAATTGAGGAAAGAGATCAGGAGTCATAGATGCAAACATCACCAAGAGAATGCAAGAGACAGAAGAAAGAATCTCAGAGGCAGAAGATACCATAAAAAACATTGACACAACAGTCAAAGAAAATGCAAAATGCAAAAGCCTCCTAACACAAAACATCCAGGAAATCCAGGACACAATGAGAAGACCAAACCTAGGGATAATAGGTATAGAAGTGAGTGAAGATTCCCAACTTAAAGGGCCAGTAAATATCTTCAACAAAATTATAGAAGAAAACTTCCCTAACCTAAAGAAAGAGATGCCAATGAACATACAAGAAGCCTACAGAACTCTAAATAGACTGGACCAGAAAACAATTCCTCCCATCACATAATAACCAAAACACCAAATGCATTAAACAAAGAAAGAAAATTAAAAGCAGTAAGGGGAAAAGGTCAAGTAACATATAAAGGCAGACCTATCAGAATTACACAAGACTATGAAAGCCAGAAGATCCTGGGATGTCATACAGAACCTAAGAGAACATAAACGCCAGCCCAGGCTACTATACCTAGCAAAAAATCTCAATTACCATAGACAGAGAAACCAAGATATTATGTGACAAAACCAATACAATATCTTTCTATAAATCCAGCCCAACAAGAGATAATAGATGGAAAACAATACAAGGAGGGAAACTATGCTCTAGAAAAAGCAAGAAAGTAACTTTTCAACAAACCTAAAAGAAGATAGCCACAGAAACATAATTCCATCTCTAACAACAAAAATAACAGGAAGTAACAATCACTTTTCCGTCATATCTCTTAACATCAATAGACTAAATTCCCCAATAAAAAGACATAGACTAACATACTGGATATGTAAACAGGACCCAGCATTTTGCTGCATACAAGAAACTCACCTCAGTGACAAAGACAGACACTACCTCAGAGTAAAAGGCTGGAAAACAATTTTGCAAGCAAATGGTCCAAAGAAACAAGCTGGAGTAGCCATTCTAATATTGAATAAAATCGACTTTCAACCAAAACTAATCAAAAAGGATAAAGGATAACACTTCATACTGGTCAAAGGAAAAATCTACCAAGGTGAACTTTCAATTCTGAACACCCATGCTCCAAATGCAAGGGCAGCCATATTCATAAAAGAAACTTTACTCAAAGCACACATCGCACTCCACACAATAGTAGTGGGAGACTTCAACACCTCACTCTCATCAATGGAGAGATCATAGAAACACAAACTAAACAGACACAATGAAACTAACAGAAGTTAAGGATCTAACAGATATTTATAGAGCATTTCATCCTAAAACACATTCATCTCATAATCTCTTGGTACCTTCTCCAAAACTGATCATATAATTGGTCATAAAACAGGCCTCAATAGATACAAGACAATTGAAGTAATCCCATGCACCCTATCAGATCACCATGGACTAACGTTGGTTTTAAATTCCAACAAGAACAAGAACAAAAACAAAAAAAAAAAGGAAAAGACACATACACCTGGAAGCTCTACTCAATGATAACTTGGTCAAGGAAGAAGTAAATCAAGAAATTAAAGACCTTTTAGAATTTAATGAGAATGAAGACACATCATACCAATACCTATGAGACACAATGAAAGCAATAGTAAGAGGAAAACTCATAGCTCCAAATGTCTCCAAAAATAAAATTGAGAGAGATTACACTAGCAGCTTGACAGCACACTCCTGAAAGCTCTAGAACAAAAAAGAAGCAAATACACACAAGACGAGTAGAACACAGGAAATAATCAAACTCAGGGCTGAAATCAACCAAATAGATACAAAAAGAACTAAACAAAGAGTCAACAAAACCAGGAGCTGGTTCTTTGAGAAAATAAACAAGATAGATAAACCCTTAACCAGACTAACCAGAGGGCACAGAGACTGTATCCAAATTAATACAATCAGAAATGAAAAGTGAGACATAACAAAGGAAACTGTGGAAATTCAAAAAAAGCATCAGATACTACTACAAAAGTTTATATTCAACTAAATTGGAAAATCTGGATGAAAGGGACAATTTTCCAAACACATAACAGGTGCCAAAGTTTAAACAGGATCAGAAAAACCATCTAAACAATCCCATAACCCCTAACGAAATAGAAGCGGTCATTAATAGTCTCCCAACCAAAAAAAGCCCAGTTCAGATGGGTTTAGTAGAGATTCTATCAGACCTTTAAATAAGACCTAATACCAATACATTTCAAACTATTCCACAAAATAGAAACAGAAGGAACATTACCCAATTCCTTCTATGAAGCCACAATTACTCTTATACCTAAACCGTACAAAGACCCAACAAAGAAAGAGAACTTCAGACCAATCTCCCTTATGAACATTGATGCAAAAATACTCAATAAAATTTTCTTGCCAACTAAATTTTAGAACACATCAAACAATCATTTACCACGATCAAGTGGGCTTCATCCTAGAGATGCAGGGATGTTTCAATATATGAAAATCCATCAATGTAATCCACTATATAAACAAACAAACAAACAAAAACCCAGGATCATTTCAATAGATGCTGAAAAATCATTTGACAAAATTCAGCATCCCTTCATGTTAAAAGTCTTGGAAGGATCAGGAATTCAAGGTTCATACCTAAACATAGTAAAAGCAACATACAGCAAACCAGTAGCCAACATGAAATTAAGTGGAGCGAAACTTGAAGCAATCCCACTAAAATCAGGTGCTAGGCAAGGCTGCCCACTTTCTCCCTATTTATCTAATATAGTACTTGAAGTTCTAGGTAGGACAATTAGACAACAAAAGGTGGTCAAAGGATACAAGTTAGAAAGGAAGAAGACAAAATATCACTATTTGCAGATGATATAATTGTATACTTAAGTGACCCCAAAATTTCCATGAGAGAACTCCTATAGCTGATAAACAACTTCAGCAAAGTAGCTGGATAGTAAATGAATTCAAACAAATCAGTGATCTTCCTCTACTCAAAGGATAGACAGGCTGAGAAAAGAATTATGGAAACAACACTCTTCACAATAGTCACAAATAATATTACATACCTTGGTGTGAATCTAACCAAGCAAGTGAAATATTTGTATCACAAGAACTTCAAGTCTCCAAAGAAAGAAATCAAAGATCTCAGAAGATGGAAATATCTCCCATGCTCATGGATTGGCAGGATTAATATAGTAAAAATGGCCATCTTGCTGAAAGCCATCTACCAATTCAATGTAATCCCCATCAAAACCCAACTCAATTCTTCATAGAGTTAAAAAAAGCAATTTGCAAATTCATCTGGAATAACAAAAAACCCAGGATAGCAAAAACTATTCTCAATAATAAAAGAACTTCTAGGGAAATTCCCATCCCTTACCTCAAGATGTATTACAGAGTAATAGTGATAAAAACTGCATGGTATTGGTACAGAGACAGATAAGGGAGATCAATGGCATAGAATTAAAGACCCAGAAATTAACCCACATACCTATGGTCACTTGATATTTGATAAAGAAGCTAAAGCAATCCAGTCAAAAAAAGACAGCATTTTTTTTTTTATATTTCAAATATTTTTGTTTTTATTTTAAATTTGAAATAACTCTACAAGAGTAAAATAAAAAGACA
>NW_022196915.1:2319968-2328269 GCF_008632895.1 Mastomys coucha | reverse complement strand
CCTACTTTCTCTTCCATTAGTTTCAGTGTATCTGCTTTGATGTGGAGGTCCCTGATCCACTTGGACTCCAGAAAAGACAGCATTTTTAACATATGGTGCTGGTTCAATTGGCAGTCAGCATGTAGAAAAGTGCAAATCTACTCATTCTTATCTCCTTGTACAAAGCTCAAGTCCAAGTGGATCAAGAACCTCCATATAAAACCAGATACACTGAAATTTATATAGGAGAAAGTAGGGAAGAACCTCGAACACATGGGCACAGGAGAAAACTTCCTGAACAGAACACCAAAGCATTATGCTGAGAGTCATTTGACTCTCAGGATCCATGTTCATCAAAAGTCACAAGAATGGTGGCTCCAGGGGAGTAAAGTTTCTGGTTTTTTGTTTGTTTTGTTTTTGTTTATGTTTTCTGCATAGCTTTGGCTGTCCTGTAACTTGCTCTCTAGATCAGGCTGGTCTTGAACTCAGAGATTGGCTTGCCTTTATCTCCTGAATGCTGGGATTAAAGGTATGCACCACCTAATGGATGTCTTCCCTACAGTTTTAGACAGGCTTTCATAGTTCAGGCTGGTCTTGAAGTCACTATTCACTAGTAACTGATGATGACCTGAGCTTCTGATCCTCCTATCATCACATCCCAAGTGCTGGCATTATAAGCATGTGCCCCAGTTATGCAGTGCTGTGAGCTGAACTGTAGACTTCACGTATTTTAGCAAGTACTCTGCCAACTGAGCCATATCTCTAGCTCTGATCTATCATTTTTAGGGGTTAAATTGTCTTGGGTAGTTTCAAGAAAATGCATTTGATGTGAAAGGTGACACTGTGCATCATTATAGTTAGGTGAGAGTCAGAGGATAAGATAAGCAACACTTACCAGACAATTTCTGCACCTGATTCCTGACTTGGTCTTTTGCATTTATCTTCAGATTGATTTGATATGTCTGAAAGCTACATTAGTAATGATAAACAAGTTGAGTAAATTAGTTTTTTACTTTACAGAGGAAACTAACTTTTTTTTTTCTTTTGAGGTGCGAGGTGTGTGAATGTACTTACACGCCAGCTGGGGTGATTGCTAGTTTACTTGTACTTACAGCAGACACTTCAGCTCTTCCAAACACTGTGTGCATGAGTTTCTGGCTTTGATAAGATTATTCTCCCTGAGTTTAGGGTCATGAGACTGAATCTTGTTTTCAGTAGTTACTAAAACTCTTCCTTACCAGTTTTTCTACACTCTGACCTCATTATTCTGGCCTTCCAGCCATGAATCCATATTAACATTTACATAAAACAATAGAAGTTTGGTTCACTTTGGACTTTAAGGTCATTTTAGATTTGAAAATGAGACAATTAGTGCCTATAAATTAAACATGACTGAATTTCATGTCATATTTGACACAGTTTTTCTTTAAATTTACAACTAATCCCCAACCTTGTTGAGAGATTGGCATTAATGTTTTTGATCCATTTCTCCCCTTGAGAGAACAAAATAGATTCAAAGAACAAGTAGATTCTGAAGTATTGGAAGACGTGAGCTCAGCTTCGCCTTGATCCCTGGGAGTTGCAGTGCAGTTTGAAGCCAATGCAAGCCAGTTGTCCCTGCGTGGAAGAGGTCTAAGTTGCATAGAGTTTGTAGCATAGCAGCTGTTTAAGAACTGTGCTCAAGGAGAGGTGGAAACACAGGTTCCTAGAAAGGTCTTCATTTGGGAGGTGATGTGCATAGCCCGAGTCTTGAGGAAGATCCTCCAGAAACAGAACTCAAGCAGGACTTTGTCAAGGCATCTGTCCAAAACCTGTGATAGTTCTGCATATCAGTCCTTCTAATAACTGAAGCCCTTCAGTTTGTCTAACGTGACTCGATAGGATCTCTTTCCCTATGTACTTTTTCTGATTTTGTCTCATTCCTTGTCCCTCTTCTGTCTCTGTCCCTATTGAGCTGTTTTTTGAGCTGCTGCTTCTGCTTGCTCTTGCCTTAGGTCAGGTCACAGACTCTGTTTGCTGCCATCTGACTGCTCTGTGCAGGAGGTCTAACCCCTACTTCCATGACACTATCATTCACAATCCTCTCTTTGAGGCAACCCTGATCATATGTTAAAGTCTGCACCCTGCTATACTTCTTAAGGCTTCTTTCCTTTCCTTTTTTTTTTTCCACATCACACTTGATCCTGTAACAGAATATAGGGTTCACTTTCTGATGTTGGTTCTATATTTATTTCTTACCCTCTGTAGAGGCTAGCTCCACAAGGGATGGCATTCTTGATCAGTTTCGTTTAGGAAAGAATTTTAAATGTCTGTATTAGTAACAGTAACAGGGACATAGTAGGTGCTCACAAATGCAGAATTTGTGAGTATGAGAGTTAGGCAGCGACACCACGTGGTAGAAACTCCAAATGAGCTTTGGGGAGGGGAAGATGTCCTTGGTCTCCCACCCAGCAGGACATCAGCTGCCCACTTCTAGCTGGAGTCAGGTCAGAGAGGGGCAAACATGGTGTTACTTTTCTTATTGAGTGTCAAGGAAGAACAGTGGTAATCCCACAGTGAGGAATCCTTGAAAGGAAGGCAGAAGGGCTTTTCCATGCAAGGAAAGTCAGGAATCATGACTGTGATACTTTATATTATTACTATGATGTTATAACTTATTGGGTATCCTCTAAGGTATGTCCACCTTACACACACACACACACTCAGTGTAAAATTTACATAGAGTCAATCTAATTAATGGAGGAAAGTGTAGGAGTTAGTAGCATTTAGTCTATTCCAAATTCCTTAAGGTTTTTAAAATCTCAAAGCGAAGCCCTATACTCAATGAAACCATGAGTTTTATTTTTTACGGTCCTCCAAAGTCTCTAAAAAACACTCGTTTATTTTGTGTTTCTCTAGGGTTTCCTGTTTGTTTGTTTTGTTTTTGTTGTTTTACCTGCTGTTTACAGAGAAACCTGACACGGAGGAAACGTGTTGGTTCAGTTCCTGTTTTCAAGGTATACTCAGGTTCTACCTGCATCTCTATTTCATTCTTCCCTGTGTGTGGCCCAACTGTGCTCCACAGTGAGACAGGCCATGCTGGGTTTTCCCACTTGTCTGTCATTGGATGGACATTGATTTGTCCCCACTTCAGCTGGTTTGAGTCAAAATGAGACAAACATTTAAATTTAAATATTTGTTTGAACAGCATTTGTGAGCTGATGTTCCTGCAGCTATTTAGTCACTGTTTGTTGCCTAGTCTTTTTTTTGTTGTTGTTTGTTTTGTTTTTTTGTGGTGCACACATACTCTGTAGTCTAGGAAATGACGCACTTGAGAACTTCCTGCTTCTGTCTCTCTTGTGACTGATGCCAGGTGCATGAGCCACTGCCCAGATGTGTTCATTTTCTTAGCCTGTTAATTCTAGGAAAACACTTCCTAAAACATTCACACACATTGAAGTGTCATTATGTGTAACGCTAAGTTGGATGCTGTACAATGTTAGGAAAGTAGAAATAGAAGTTGCTGGATGTGGTGGTCCCCATCTTTGATTTCAGTGTTCAAGAGCCAGAGCACTAGATTTCTGTGGGTTTGAGACTAATCTGCCTTACGCAGCAAGTTCCAGGCCATAGTGAGACTAGTTCTCAAAAAGCAAAGCAAGACAAAACCAAACCAAACCAAAACAAATCAGAAACAAACAAGGAACGACAACAGCAACAACAAAAAACAGCAAACAAAAAACCATCCAAATGAAAACGTCTAAGCCTGATTCTACATGTCTCCTTTACCGAGACTGAAAGTGTAACTTGCAGCAAAGTGCAGGTCCAGTGGCTTTCTAAGTTATAAATGAAGCTCACAAGCAGCATATTTTCACAATCGTGAACTCAAAAGAGGAGTTTGACTAGAGAAAAATCAAGAGTTTATGTAGTAATAAATAATTGAAAGGAAGTTGGACCACTGTTAGCAAAAGGTCTGCTTCCATAATATATAAACATTATTAATAAATCATTGAGAATACAATGATCTGTGCTTGGTGGTATACACCTTTAATTCTAGAACTTCAGAGTCTTAGACAGGAGGATCATGAATTCTAAGCCCACTAGGGCTTATGTATTTTCCTTTGGATTTTTCAGACCTGATTTAAAAAACAAACAACACAAAATGTAAAACAAAAATCAACTACTGTACTCACAGGAAGCCTCAAAAGATAACAAAATACAATAAAATATACTTCATAAAAGTACAAGCAGGCATAATTATTTTTGAGGAGTCTCAGTATAGAATTTAAAGTGGAAGCAGCATTTGGTATTGGTGGAACAGAGAAGAGAGCCTCGAGAGAGAAGACAGAATGAAGATAGTGTCAGGCAATAGAGGAGACAGTAGCCAGATGAGCATATTGGGAGTGTGCTGTAGGTGAAAGAAGACACTTTGATTGGCAATGTTACTAAAGAGAGTGAAACAGGGACCCAGACACTGAGGAACAAGGGCAACTAATAGAGAAAGGAGGATCCCACAGCACACAGTACTAGAAGGATTTAAAGTACAGATGGGAAAGGAGGAACCAAGGTGCAAATCCCTTAGTGCACTAAGTACACTGAGAGGAAACCATAGCTAGCAGGAATGACAGGAAAACTCCAGTGATAAACACAGCTATTTAGAGAATCAAGGGAACCAGCGCGATAACAAACATTTCAGTCACCACAAACCTAATGTACAGATTCACTGGGAAGGTTCAGTGGCTAGCAAGAGCTCACCAGTCAACCTGGGTGAATATATGTGACTGTGTATGCATGTGTACATGTGTGTATATGTCTGTACGTGTATATGTGTGCATGTATGCATACATGCATGTATATACACATTTATATGTATGTGCACATGTGGATATATGTATGTGTGTATGTATTACATCATTGTCTAAGAGGACTTAGACTATAAATATAGACTTAAACGTAGAAAACTAATGAATAGCCAGGCAGGGAACATGCCTTTGATCTAGCATTTGTGAGGCAGAGGCAGGCAGTAGTTTATACAGAAAATTCTTAAGCACCTGAGGTTACATAAAGAAACAGTCCCTCTTTTAAAAAAGGAAAGGAAGGAAGGAAAGAAAGAAAAAAAGGAGGAAGGAAGAAAGGAAAAGAGAAAAAAGAAAACAAGAAAACAAGCAAATAGGAAAGTAAATGTGTACAAAATCGAAGGATAAATACTGGTAGTTGATTTTATGTTGTTTTAAGAAAACATCTGAGAGTATAATTTTAAAGAAATAGGTTTATTTTAGGTGTGGCCCTGAAGGTTGGGTCTTCTATAACCAGGGACTACATCTCACATCCCAAGTAGCCAGGAACACGTGCTGCTTTGTGATAATGGACAAAACAAGAGGGTGAGCGTGTGCCTGGGGAGATGGGTGAGAGCACGTGGAGGTAGCAAGCATCTAGCAGCCACTCCCCCTTCTAGCAGAATGCCTGAGTCCACTCATACAGGCTCCCTCTGATGACCCACATAACCTTCCACTGGCTCAGCTCCTAACACTCCTGAACCACAATCAAGTGTCAACCTGAGGCTGAACGTGCCATTCAGTAGTGAGCATGTGCTTGGCATGTACGAGGTCCTGAGTTCAATTCCTGATGCCCCCAGAAGTTTCCAAAGTGAGTTTCAGAGGGGACAAGTCATATTCACATCACAGCAGGTGAACAATAACAATTTAAGAGAGACATAAAAGCAGATATGCTAAGTATAAAATAATTAGTACATTCAAATTGGCTAGGCTAATTAAATAATCGAGTCTGACTACCTATAATTTTCTCAATTGTGTATTTATTCTTTTTACATCAATTGTGGCAGTGTAGCTATCAGAGATATTCATTTAGTCCCCGTGTCACAGTGTACTTTCTATACAACCCAGGCAGCTGCCACAGTTTACTGTAAAGAAAGCTCTGGTCAGCGTGATTGCTCTGAGCCTGACAGCTCCTTCTGCCATAAGACATGATTTGAATAGAAAGCTTTTGCTCAGAAACAATGAAGTTTAGTCTCATCAGTTAATCAAGAAGTGTGAGGCTGGGAGATGTGATTTCATCAC
Source organism: Mastomys coucha (assembly GCF_008632895.1). Classification (NCBI taxonomy): domain Eukaryota; kingdom Metazoa; phylum Chordata; class Mammalia; order Rodentia; family Muridae; genus Mastomys; species Mastomys coucha. Next base: position 2,322,237 of record NW_022196915.1, on the reverse strand, counting down.
GTGGAAAATGCTTGGTGCCCAATGGCACCTGCTTGCCAAATGTGGTCTTCCAGTAAAATTGCTCAGTATGCCACCAGCTGGGATCTATGCATGCACTCCTGGATGGGTGCCAAGAGAGAGTGGGGGAAGGAGGGTCCAGCTGTCAGGGCTGCCCAACACAGGATTGAAAGGATCAAAACTGGAAGTGCTGCTTCCAGATAGCAGACCTCCTGGTTCAGCCAATTATGTAAATGCTGGGTCAGCCAATTATGTAAATGAACTTGAAGCAGGATTTATACTGTGCAGTTTCAGACGAAGCTCCTGTTCTTATATAAGCCCATCCTGGGTCTAGACTATTTCAATTTTTAAGCTTCCTTTCCTGTTTTTGTTTTATTTTCCCCAACTTTGGGAGAAACTCTTTCCAAGCACTGTAAATACAGAGAGCAAGACCTTTCTCTGTTTGATGAATATATCTCACAAAACCACAAAACCAGCAGAAACAACAGGATTTTAATCACTTGCTGTGGTATGTTTTTAAGCTCAGCAGGTATGGATTCTCAAGAGCTGGTTCAATAGATTTTTTTTAAGCAAAGAAATGACATGCATAATATTTTCTCTTTTGATTCCACAAAGCCAAACCGAACCACAGGATATTATGGATATGAACATTACATGGGGATGCAAGAAGATCCCTCAGGTATTTATGTTCACAAACTGTCCTGAATCCTTTTATGGCAGAAGAGGAAAACAGATTGTAGAGAAGGGAATTTACTAAAAATAAAACAGGTCTGAGCTCAGTCCTCAGGGATGGTTGGTGACAAAAAGCAGGTGGCTGTAGGGGACTTAGACTTCCTGTGCGGATTCAGAGAGATCTAAAGTTCTGAGGAGAAACCATAAACCCTAGATGCTGCAGATACCCTACTAGGCAACTTTCAGGAGGAATCAGTGGGGGTCAAGTGTACCTGCTCATGCTCTTGTCTCCAGAAAGAGCTGCTGGTTGAAAACCCCAACTGGGATTGGATGGAGAGACAGCTCAGTGGTTAAGACTGTCTGCCCCGCATGTGTATAGTAGAGGATTGCAAAATCAATCATCAATCATCAATCAATGGGAGGAGAGATCCTTGGTCCTGTGAAGGTTCTGTTTCCCAGTGTAGGAGAATGCCAGGGCCAATAAGTGGGAGAGGGTGGGGTGGCAAGCATGGGGAGGGGGGAGCCAACAGGAGTTTGTTCTTGTTACTTTTGTTTGTTTGTTTGTTCCTGGGAAGGGAAACTGGGAAAAGAAAAATTATATGACATGTAAATAAAGAAAATATCTAATAAAAAAAAGTTGTATACATTGAAAAAAAAAAAAAAAAAAAAAAAAAAAAAAAAAAAAAGACTGCCTGCCCCTTCAGCAGATGACCTGAGTTCCATGCCCAGCATATGCCTGAACTAATTTTGTTTCTTTTGTAGTGGAATAATTTTCCTCACTTAAAAGATCCCTAGAAGAAATATCTTGTGTATGTCCTTGAAGTGGCTTCAGCCACAATAATATGAAGGGCATAAATGAACAAAATATAGTGGTTTCATTTTGGGAGTTCTGATACATAATCATCCAGTTTCTCAGAGTTCCATGGGGGTATTTGCTATTCCCTGTTAAAAAAAAAAAATGGTTGCTTATTTTCTACTAAAAAAATAAGTGAAAACTGTCTCTTCTTTATTTCATTCTTTCCCTTCCTTTCTCTCTCTCTTTCTCTCTCTCTCTCTCTCTCTCTCTCTCTCTCTCTCTCTCTTTCTCTCTCTCTCTCTCTCTTTCTTCCCTCTCAGTAATTTTGAGACAGGGTCTTGGTATATAGCTTTAGTGGTCCTGGAACTCACTATGTAGGTCAGACTGGCTTCAAATTAACGGATATCCTCTTGTCTCTCTGTCTCCTGAATGCTGGGATTAAAGGCATATGCCACCACATCTGGCTCCAGTTTCTTGCATTACCCTTTCAGAAAAAAAAATCAGAAGAATTTTACTTGAATACACTAATATCTAAGGCATTCAAAAGGTTAATTATAACCATAAGAAGTTACTAACACATACATAATATTTAAAAAGTAAACTTATTTTAGGAATATGAAATTTGGAGTGAGTAAAAAGACTAAATTTTGGATGCAATTGACATAAATAGATTATTGTGACTACAAAATATTTTATGTAAGCCTCATGATAAAAATAAAAACCTATGTAATGTAAAGAGCCATGAATAAGAGCAAATCTTTTTTTTTATTAGATGTTTTCTTTATTTACAATATCTCCTTTTCC
>NW_022196915.1:2316046-2319958 GCF_008632895.1 Mastomys coucha | reverse complement strand
AAGAAAGAAAGAAAGAAAGAAAAAAGAAATAAAATAAAATAAACCAAAAACTAAAACAAACACCTTTTCCCTCCCCCCTCTCCCTGCTCACCACCCCACCCCTCCTGCTTACTGGCCCTGGCATTTCCCTACACTGGGGCATAGAACCTTCACAGGGCCAAGGGCCTCTCCTCCCATTGATGACCAACTTGGCCATTCTCTACTATACATATGCTGCTGGAGCCATTAGTCCCACCATGTATACTCTTTGGTTGGTGTTTTAGTCCCTTGGAGCTCTGAGGGTACTAGTTAGTTCATATTGTTGTTTGTCCTAAGGGGCTGCAAACCCTTCAGCTCCTTGGGTCCTTTCTCTAGCTCCTTCATTGGCTACCCTGTACTCAATCCAATGGATGGCTGTGAGCCTCTACTTCTGTATTAGTCTGGTACTGTCAGAGCCTCTCAGGAGACAGCTGTATCAGGCTCCTGTCACCTAGCACTTGCTGGCATCCTCAATAGTGTCTAGATTTGATGATTGAATATGGGAAGGATTCCTAGGTGGAGCAGTCTCTGAATTGTCCTTCCTTTAGTCTCTGCTCCATAGTTAGTCTCTACAACTCCTTCCATGGTTATTTTGTTCCCCCTTTTAAGAAGGAACAAAGTATCCACACTTTGGTCTTCCTTCTTCTTGAGTTTCTTATGGTTTGTGGTTTGTACTTTGTGTATTCCAATCTTCTGGGATAACATCCACTTATCAGAGAATATATACCATGTGTGTTCTTTTGTGATTGGGTTATCTCACTCAGGATGATATTCTTCAGGTCCATCCATTTCCCCAACTCCTTCATTGCTGGTGGGACTGCAAACTGGTACAACCACTCTGAAAATCAGTTCCAGATTCCAAGTTCCTCTGGAAATTGGACATAGTACTACCAGAGGACCCAGCTATACCACTCCTGGGCATATACCCAGAAGATGTTCCAACATGTAATAAGGACACATGCTCCACTATAGCATAGCAGCCCTATTCATAATAGCCAGAAACTGGAAACAACCCAGATATCTCTTAACAGAGGAATGGATACAGAAAATGTAGTACATCTACCCAATGGAGTACTACTCAGCTATTAAAAACAATGAATTTATGAAATTCTTGGGGAAATAGATAAGAGCAAATCTTAATAAAGGAGTAGTTAGAGAGGAAGCCAGGTGTGGTACCTCACACTGGTGAAGAAATACTTGAAAAGCTGAGATAGGAAAATTATCATAAGTTAGAGGCCAGAGGGCAACACAGTGACTAGCAGGCCAGTCTGCATTACAGACTAAGACCTCGTCTCAGCTGAGGAGAAGGAAGAGACAGGAACAAAGCAGGTACAAGATATCCAGACCACAATGACCAATACGACAATGGTATTTCTGTAATGTAGAGGGTTGATTGAGAAATGTCCTCCATAGACTCACGCACTTTAATTCTTGGTCTCCAGGTGGTGGAACTTTTTGGGGAGGTTAAGGAACCTTTAGAAAGAGGAGTGTTTCTAGAAGGTTCTATGCAAGCTGCTGGAGGAGAGAAGGCAACAATACTTTGACCCAGTTGTAAACATTCTAAACTACAAGACCACCTAGCTAGGCAAGATATGCCTTCTTGTGCAATAGTGGCACATGGTGATAACTGACTGGTCTCTGGAATGGAGGCCCATTCCACAAGGGAATTCTGGTCAAGACATGTAGCTGAGGAAGTCATAGGCCTAGAGGAAACACATTGCTATTGCTTAGCCAAGCTGACATACACAGAGTTAAATTGCTTTCTAAATATTTCTTTATATATAAATTTTTTTATGATTTTAATTTTTTAAGTTTTATTGCATTATAATGAGAAAAGTTACATAATTTCAATGTATCTGAATTTGTTAATATTTAAAAACATATTTTAAGTAAATAGAATTAAATCACATTATTGTTTTCCTTTTGTACCCAAGTCCTCCCAGAGACCCCCTCTTCAATACCTACAATATCTTTCTTTGTCATAATCTTTAAAATTTATAAAATACTATATCAATAAAAATGAGTGTTATAAAAGATATTTGATATAAAACAACAATCAATTTAACAATCTTATGTAGATGCTTGTCTATGGCAATACTGAAAATACATATTATTTTTCTTTTCTTTTTTTAACATTTAAAAGCATATTTTAATTAAATAGAATTGAATCACATTCTTGTTTCCCTTTTGTACCCCCACTCCTCCCAGAGACTTCCCCTTCAATACCTACAATATCTTTTTTGTCATATTCCTTAAAATTTATAAAATATTATAACAATAAAAATAAGTATTATAAAAGTTGCTTGATATAAAACAACAATCAATTTAACAGTCTTATGTAGATGCTTGCCTACATAAATAGTGAAAATATAAATTTTATATAAATTTATAATATTCAATATAAATTTTAAATAACTACAAACATATTAACTATATACTTCAAAATAATACATCACTACTATTATTTTCTTAAATGAACATGAATATATAAAGTCTTTTTGTTTGTTTTGTATTTAGTAGAGTTTAAAATCTTGGCTCTTACTGTGGTACAAGCCCAAAATAAGAACAATTTTTAGACATTGGGTTTCATTGTAACAAGGCTGTACGTCAATGACCCTCACATCACCAAAGGATTTTACCTCCATCATAGCTAAGCTGAGAGTTGATAGTTCTGCTGCACCAAGAAATGAATTGTAGGCTCGATTTTTGGATACAGACTTCCTGCTATGGTATATATAAATTTTACATTCAAAGACATGATACTCTTAGACTATAGACATGATACTCCTAGACTTAGCCAGACAAATTTCCCCTCCCAGTGAAGGGTTGTGAATACAGAGAATCATGATTGTACAAAGTATTGAAAATGAGAGATGAGTGAGTGAGTGTCCAGCCTTAAATAAGACATTTATAATCATCCCCTCCTAAGCTCAGAGAACACCATGGAAGGAGAGAATGAATGTATGAACCAGATGGTAGGAAGAAGAGCTGCAGATTTTCATCTTCTGAGTGAGACACAACCATTGCAATGTCAAATTCATAGCAACTACATATGCCTGTATCGGATCTGCATAAGAACGCACTGGTTAATTGACATGGATGGAGGAGTAGCTCAGGGTAGGGGTGGGGTAACCATCATGACTACTGTTTCCTATTTATAGATTCAGTGAGGAGGGGCTCATTACATTACATTCAGTTGTGGACCCACTGGTGACCCTACTGGGCATCATGGACAGTTCCAATCCAACAGTCATGCAGATGGCCTAGTAAAACTAAAAGTGTTATGAAACAAACTCCAAAGTCACGAATTTGGGATGGGGACTAGTGGGGTGGGTGGGTGGAGTGGAAACTTCTATATCCAGAGGTATAGGACTACTAGTGAATTCTCATATTTACAAGCTTTTGTTGTGTAAACCTTGTTGCCTGATTTAAAACTATTGGTTGAATAATGTTGGTGAAAGCCAATTACTGGAGGGATTAGAGGTAGGTGGGATTATTTAGGAGTGGAGAAGACACAAAGAAGAGAGACCAGCAGAAGAAGGAGGAAGAATGAAAAAGGAAAAGGAAGCTGCCATGAGGGGAGATGGACTATGAGGACATGGCCAAGAGAAACAGCCATGTTCTGGGATACACTGCTGGGGAAGCAGCTGGGCCAGCAGTTAGAAAAGTAGATTAGGGGTTATCCCAGTAATTGTCAACGTTAAATAAAATAGCCATAGTCTGAGTGTCATTCATTTGTAAGCTAGTCAGAGATAAGTTTAAAATACTTGTACTACATTCATGTTTAAGGGACATGAGCCAGGCAAAGAAAGACAAACAGATCACACAGATATGCAGAACCTAGAAAAGGAGGGGGGGGGAAGAGAGAGAGAGAGAGAGAGAGAGAGAGAGAGA
>NW_022196915.1:2309083-2315661 GCF_008632895.1 Mastomys coucha | reverse complement strand
GAGGAGGAGGAGGAGGAGGAGGGAAAGGGGAAGAGGAGGAGGAGGAGGGGAAGGGGAAGAGGAGGAGAAGGAGGAGGAAGAGGAGGAGAAGGAGGAGAAGGAGAAGGAGAAGAAGGAGAAGAAGATGAAGAAGAAGAAGAAGAAGAAGAAGAAGAAGAAGAAGAAGAAGAAGAAGAAGAAGAAGAAGAAGAAGAAGAAGAAGAAGAAAAAGGAGAAGAAGAAGAAGAAGAAGAAGGAGAAAGCTGCAGAGTGAAGAGATCTTATCAACGGCCAAAGCTTCTGTTATAAGTGTGCTGCTGAGCATGTATGTGCTACACAGTTAACAGAAGTAACAACAGCACATGGTGTTCTTAGGAGTGTTAGCCTTTTAAATTATAATTTGTTACTTATGGGTTTCTGCATGGGTTTATGTGTGTGAATCCATAAGTGGGTGCCAGATTGCAGTTGTGAGTTGGCCAGCCTGAGAGTTAGAAACTGAACTTGGTTGGGGGGGGTGGTGTGCTAAAGAGATGGCTCAGTGGTTAAGAGCACTGACTGCTTTTCCAAAGGTTCTCAGTTCAATTCCCAGTAACCATAATATGGTGGCTCATAACCATCTGTAATATGATCTGATGCCCTCTTCTGTTGTGTCTGAAGACATCTACAGTGTATTCATATACATCAAATAAATAGATAAATCTTAAAAAGAAGGAAAGAAACTGAACCTGCATTCTTAGTAAAAGCAGCAAATACTCTTCTTAATTACTGAGCTTTCTCTCCAGTTCCAGGACTGCAATTTTAAGGTTTATTGTGAGATACAAGGTTCTCTATGAGAGATATTAGCATATGGATATGCAAATTATCTTAATTGAAGTAATCATTTCATAATATATACAGAGATCAAAATGTTATGCTGTAAAGTTTAGATACGTGTATTTTTATTTATTTTTATTTTATTATTTATTTTATGTGTAAGAGTACACACTGTCTGTTCAGATAGTTGTGAGCTTTCATGTGGTTGTTGGGAACTTTTAGGACCTCTGCTCTCTCTGGTCAGCCCCACTTGCTCAGTCCCTGCTCCCTCCAGCCCAAAGATTTATTTATTATTATAAATAAGTACACTGTACCTGTCTTCAGGTGCACCAGAAGAGAGCATCCGATCTCATTATGGGTGGTTGTGAGTCACCATGTGGTTGCTGGGATTTGAACTCAGGACCTTTGGAAGAGCAGTTGGTGCTCTTACCTGCTGAGCCATCTCACCAGCCCTATACATGTACTTTTAAATTTGTAAATGATACTGGTGGCACACGCCTTTAATCCCAGCAATACGGAGGTAGAGGCAGATGGATCTCAGAGTTGGAGGCCAGCCTGCTCTACAGAGAGAGTTCCAGGCCAGCCAGGACCACACAGAAAAACCCTATCCTGAAAAACAAAACAAAACAAAACAAAAAAAAAACTTATGAAGAATAAAGTAAAATAAATCCAATGGCCACATGATGGAGCCAAAGCCTTGATGGTTAATAGGCCTTTCAGTTACTGCAATTTTCTTTTTCCCCAGAAATGTAGCCACTTAAGCTGAACTAGTTTATTTAAAAAAATGTTTGAGTAACTGTTTCTTTGCCATGTTTTTAACATAACACTTTGTTTCTAACAATGTTTTTATGTCACAAGGTAGACCTGATTTGTCCTTATTCTTTCAAACTTCAAAAACTGTAATGTTTAAGCCCCGTGTAGCATAGGTTCTGTGTGGTGCAAAAGGCACAATCATGTTTACTTATTAAGGACAAGACCAGCAGAATCCATGCAAAATGGAAATTCCATTCCTCAAAAAAAAAAAAAAAATGCTGAAATTTCCCTATGGTGTCTCTCCAGCAAGAGACATTCACAAATAGAGAGCTACTTGTACCATATTTGTACTCCACCCTCAATGTTTGCTGATATGGCTACTGAAGATAGCCATTGAAAACCCGAGGACCCATTGGCTAAAATCTTTCATTTTACTCTCCAAATGAAAGTGAGTTCTGGAGAGAAGCAGGACATGGATTGCAAATTGGTGGACACCAGATATAATGTTTTGCACTTCTTGTAGACTCAAGTATGGACATTTGTTCAACAAATGTTCTCTCGTGTTTACCAGGCTTAGGACTGTGATTGCAGGCTTGGGAAATGAACTTTAAAGCAAAAACTGCCATCTTCCGGAACTGCAAATGCCACCCGCACTCCTGGGTTTCAGGGGCACAGAGCACAAAAACTCATGTGCTACGGAGGTCGAGAATCATGAGTGTCACTAGTTTTAAGAAGCATCTTGTTTGTTCTAGAATATTCTGATCTTCGTTAAACATTATCCTTTTCTATAAGAAGAAATAAAGAGGAAGCAATATGTTTCCATTTGGGATTTTTTTTTTTTTTAATATCAGCTCTCTAGGTTAGGAGATCAGATTTTGGTAACCTTGAGTTTTGAAGTGCTGATAAAAGATGGTGTATAGAAAGGAAGTCAGACGCTTTCAGTGACAGTGAAGACACTGGTAGGAGGAATCACTGTTGCAGCATGCTTGCTGACTCAGCTGGTGTGAGAGCTAGAATTCTGTGCTGGCTGGTCTTAAGTCAACTGATAAACAGGCTAGTGTTATCTGAAAGGAGAGAACCTCTATTGAGAAAATGCTTCCACAAGATGCAGCTACAAGGCATTTTCTAACTTAGCCATTGATGGGGGTGGGTTCAGCCCATTGTGGGTCGTGCCATACTAGGGTGGTGGTCTTGTGTTCTGTCTAAAGGAAGCAATCCAGTAAGCAGCAGCACCCCTTCATGATTTCATCAGCTCCTGCTTCCACTTCCCTGCCTTGCTTGAACTCCTATCCTGACTCCTTTCAATGATGAGCACTGATGTCCAAGTGTAAGTCAGATAAATCCTTTCCTCCCCAACTTGTTCTTTTGTTATGGTATTTCAGTGTAGCAATAGAAACCAAACCCTAAGACAAAACTTCTAGCCCTGTTTATGAGTAATGTACTTAATTAACGAAATAGAGAAGAAAAAGCTTGAATTTTGAGTCTCAGATCAGATTAAAGCTGTATAATATGGTACTCAGGTCTAGAGGACAGAATTGGCTGAGGCCCAACGTGGTAACTCAGTATGCAAACAGAGTATCATAAAGAGCGAAGCAGTCAGTGCAAGTTTCTCACTGAAGAAAGGCACCTGAGACAGGCATAGCAAAAACAGAAAATGGACTCCTACAAGCTGTCCTTTGATCTTCACACACATGCTATGACATGCTCATGTGAACACACACACACACACACACACATGCAAGTCACTCAATCAACCAAGCAAATAATAAACTATTTTAAAAAGAGTAAGCAAGCAGGGAATATTACTATATTAAAAGTCCCAGGATATCTTTGCATACCTAAAGATAAATAGCAAAAGCTGTTCATTGGAGTCTGAAATTCATGGCATCACATGGCACCAGGCAAGATTAAATAGATGATCTGAGTCTCTCACACAATGAAATCTCCTCTCCTTGTCCCCTTCCCCACCACATCATCTATAGTGTCTGGAAGTTGTTCCTTGTGAGCATAGCTCATCTCTCTTATGTTTAACATAAAATGTCTGCATCCCTTTCCTTTTTTTGACAGATGAGGACATTGAAGCTTGAAGGAGAAATGATTTTCTCTGAGAAACTTTGGTGTCAGTGATGGAGCCAGGCAGCTCCTTGTCTTATGCTCTCATCTTTGTGCCAATGGAAATTCTGTTTTGGCTGGTGGCTTTGGTGTAAATTTTTTTAAAGTAATTCAACAAAAACAAAAAAAATCAAAGAATAGTATTTTCTGACACTAAAATTGTGTGAACTTTGCCTTCCTATACAACTCATAAAGTTTTATTAGGACATGGCACCACACATATACTTAAGTTTGTTGATGGGTGTCTTTGGTGCTGACACATGGCCAATGGACATATCAAGACATAGTCAAAAGGATGAGTCTGAACTTCACAAAGACAGAAAGGCACTTCACATGTCCTGGTGGTGGCTGAATGTAGGACTTCAGAAGCTTCAGTGCTCACTGGTTTCTGGGTTACCCCATCCTTCCTCTGCCCCTGTTTGCATCTTTGATATTGGGAACTGATTACAGCTTGGCTTTGGAGAAGCCTTGGAAGGGGTCAGGTAAGAAGCCATTAGGGTTGCCAAAGGGGATTGGTTATATGTACCTTCCTATGAATGAGGCTTCTAATGGGAAAATATCAGCTTTGCATACTGGAAGAGAGAGAGGCCTTTAGAAGCTGGTAATATCAATGGAGTTCTTGCTTCTCTGCTTTGACTGCTTCTAGGATGAAGGGGTGCTTCTCTATTCTCATATTTACATCCCATTTCCCCCCTACTTTTCCAGCTGTCTTATGAAGACCACCACCTTTCACATTTGGTTCTTAAAGGACATCCTAGGTGCAGACCCCAGCACCTCTTATCTTTCTTATCTTTAGAAGTGTCTCAGCCTTATTTTTTCTTTCAGCATCAGAAGGCCAAGAAGACATGATCTGAGCTCACAAAGCAGCACAGGAAGCACCCTGGCACATTGAGAAGAACTCCCTTAGCTGAAGGCCATAGCTAGATGACTGTCACAGGTTCTAGACTTTTCACATGTACAAGTGATAAAAGAAACTATGACTTCTGTTGTGAAATGTTTTAGTATTTAAATGAAGGTAGTTATAATGGGTCGGACTTTCTATAACCTGCCAGCTTCCCAATAAGCTGAGACTTTTAATTAATTACAAGTGCTTAAGGCCTTAGTTGTTCCCAACTAGCTCTTATAACTTAAATGAACCCATTTATATTAATCTGTGTTCTTCCATGTGGCGCTTTAGTTACCTCTTCTTCATTTCTGGTTGGGGAATCTCTCTTCTCAGTGTTGGCTTTTTGAGTCTCCCACCTAAGCCTCTCTCCCAGAGTTCTTATCTCTCTGCTCAGAAGTCCCACCTATTCCTTCCTGCCTCAGCCAGTGGCCCTTCAGCTCTTTAATAAACCAATCAGAAGGTGTTGGAGGGAGTGTTTACAAGATATGATGCAGCCATATGAAAAAAAAATACCAAAGTCCAGTCTGCACTCAGCTCTCTGCTTTCATAATACAAAGACAGTCTTTACACACTGCACAAAACAATCACCCTGACAGGTAACAGATTCAAATCTGAAAAACTGTAATCCCTGTGCCCTCAAACCCTTGAATATAGAGTAGGATTGTAGGTTTCTGCCTTTTAAGGGACTCTTACCTATCCTCCTTTATTATGAAGAGATTTCATTGTATCCAAAGGTGCCATGCAAGATTTTAAAAGTGAAAAATCAACAAATAATCTTATCTAGTTAAGACACCTATGAAACACAACACCAGCCAGCATGACAATAACCTAAGGATACAGTAATCGCACTCACACGTTGGTAGTAACCAACAGCTCTGTAATTGGACACGAAGCCATCTCAATAAGAGGGAATTAATGCCTGGTACTGGAAACCTAGCTCATTGCCCAGGGCTATTGAAGTCATGAATCTTCAAGGAGAACCTACAACCACTTTACTAAGCCAGTGTATTCCCAACTACATTCTAAGTATTTGTCCTTATACCCACAGATAAGTTCAGTTCTCATCCTGCATGAAGGAAACTTCTCTTTGACACGGACAGAGACCCTTGCAGAAAACCACAACTAATCAAAAGTAGAGTTGTGGAGCCCAATCCCAATGGGTGTATCTATGGCACAAATCCTTCACCCAAGACTCAGGGATCATTATGGAAGAAGGGGAAGAAAACTTGTAAAACCTAGAGGAACTGGGAGTTTTATGTGAGATTGTGTTGTCTAGAAGTGTCAGCAAAGCTACACCCTTGATGTCTCACGAACAGAGCTGCTTGCAGAAGACATGAATATGGATGACAGCACTAGACAGAGTAACGTGGTTGGAGGAAAGTACATGATGTCTCAATTCTAGATAGGGGACTACAGGAAACTAGTCAATGCTGCGGAGAAATTATCTTCTTCAATGTAGATCACACTAATAGACTGTCCAAAGGTCAGCCCTGAAAACACATATATACAATTAACATTACATGAATCGAGCAGGTTGTATGTATATATGTGTGTATATATATATGTATGTATATATATGTATATATATATGCCATGAATTTGGGGGGGGGAGAGAGAGAGAGAGAGAGAGAGAGAGAGCAAAGGAGGAATACATGGGAGGGACTCAAGGGAGGATAAGGAAGGAGAGAAATGATATAATTCTATTACAATAACAAATAAATTACTATTATATTTTGTTCTGTTTTGGTTTTATTTGTTTTTTTGAGACAGGGTTTCTCTGTGTAGCTCTGGCTGTCCTGGAACTCACTCTGTAGACCAGGCTGGCCTCAAACTCAGAAATCCACCTGCCTCTGCCTCCCAAGTGCTGGGATTAAAGGCGTGCGCCACCACTGCCCGGCTATAAATTACTATTATAAAAAGAACTTTTCCCTTAAGCTTGGGCTGTTGCTCAGTAACAGAATATTTGCTTAACATGCATGGTCCCCAAAGCATGTACACATGGGTGCATGCTTGCACACACACACACACACACACA
>NW_022196915.1:2296251-2308888 GCF_008632895.1 Mastomys coucha | reverse complement strand
TCTCCCTCCCTCCCGCCCTTGCCCTCTCCCCCACTCTCTCTCATCTATTAACTCTCTATAGGAAAATTCTTACATTACTTCCTACTGAAGATGCATAGCTCAGCTCCAAAGTACCTTGTTGATCAGAAAAGTCTATTTTTAGAGTTGGCTATGGAGGAGAAGGTATATGTTCAGATGGACCTTGGCCATGAATTTGCTTAGATCTTGCAGAATTTAAAAGCCTTTTTGTATAATGTCTCCAATTTTGACAATAATGTTTTCAAACCTTTCAGAAAAGTATTCCCCTGATCTCTGCATTTACTTTGGAGCTGATCTTTCCCTTTGCTGTGTCCTTAGCTAGAACAGATTATTATCTCAAATCAGACTGGGAGTAAAGAGCTTCATTCTGGAAACTATTCTTTCTTTCCACTTTTTTTTTTTCTGGGATATATAATGGGTTTGCCTGGGGCTGGTGAGATGGCTCAGAGGGTAAGAGCACTGACTGCTCTTCCGAAGATCCTGAGTTCGGATCCTAGCAACCACATGGTGGCTCACAACCACCCATAATGAGATCTGACGTCCTCTTCTGGTGCATCTGAAGAAAACTACAGTGAATTACGCTGCCGCTGCTGCCGCGCCAGAGCTAACGGGCTGAAGCGAGGGAGGCTGGAGCAAGCAGGGCGGAGTTCAATTCCCAGCAGCCACACACATGATGGCTCAGGGCTATCTGTACAGCGACAGTGTACTCATACACATAAAATAAATAAAAAATTATAATGGGTTTGCTTATTTGTTTCCTGAGTGTGAATGGAGGGTGGGGATTGCCGAAGGTCCTGCAGCACAATAGTGAAGTAAATAACACCTTCTTTACATGAGATTTACTTGAAAGAGGAAAGCTACAGGAAGGGTAAAGAACACACCACACTCACCATGGTAGATCATGACAAGTACCACAAGGAAAAATGAAGCCAAGCAGTAGTTTGCAATGATTTTAGATTCCTGTCACTCAGAAGAGGAGACTCCTGAACAGAGAGCCAAATGAGTTAGCCATTAGGATATCCCCAGGCAGGCAGAGTGCAAAGGCCTCAGGCAGATTGCTTGGTGTATGGGACGAATGTCAAAGAGCCTATGTGGATGGAGAGGATAAAGCTTGGGCAGGGAAGGCAGTAGAAACAAGTCCTATTAGGCAGCCAGCTACCAGATCATAATTTGTGAGTGTGTGTGGGATCAAACCAGGACCTAATGTGTGCTGGGGATGTGCTGTACTACTGAGCTACCCTGCAGCTCCCCTCTACCTGATCATGCGTGTTTTATGGATATGTTGAAGAAGACTTTTGTTTTAAACCATTGGAGGGATGACACAGTCAGTCCACTTTCAGAAGCCTACTCTGGTACTCTAGATATTTCAGGGGAAAGATACTTTGCAGGGATATCTACTAACAATCTCTTGCAGGTTTCTAGCTGGTGGGTGATAGACCAGGCTTTGAGCCATAGTTACAATGAACAGGTGACATGTGCTGACTGTTCAAGATAGTCCAGAGGCTGGCACAGAGGCGTTTCTTGGACTCCTTTTCTAGGCTTGATTTGATTGTCTTCTGGAATTCCCTGAAGTATCCTGCGTTTATTTCAGTTAAATGGTTTATATTTTATCTATTTTTATTTGTGCCTGAGTAGCTGTGCGTTTGCTTGTGCGCGTGTGTGTGTGTGCACGTGCACACACACACACACACACACACACACACACACACACACACAGGTGTATATGCATGTGCCACAATGCATATATGGAAATCAGAGGAAAATCTGCGGGAGTTGGTTCTCTCCTTCCATCTTGTTGGACCTGGGGAATCAAACTCAGTAGCCTGGCTTGGTAACAAGTGCCCTTATGAGCTGAGCCCTCATACTGGTGGCTGTTTTGAGAATTTTTTTTTTTTTTAAACACGGTTTCTCTATGTAGCCTTAGCTGGCCTGAAATTCACTCTATAGACCAGGATGGTCTTGAACTCAGATCCACCTGCCTCTGCCTCCTGAGTGCTGGGATTAAAGGCATGAACCACTCTCACCTAGTTATTTGAGATTTTTCATGGCGTATCTATACATCTCTGTATCTGACTTCTTATCCTGGGGGCATGCCTGATTTTCCCCAGTGCCTGCCTCTGTGCTTCATATAACTGGTATGACATGAATGCTTGTTTAAATACAGATCAATAAGTTAATAGAAAACATAACTAAGAAGATGGTATTGATCAGGAGATAAGTTAAATCAATGACGTACAGTCTGTGGAAGGCTTCCTGGAGCCTCAGAGTCTGCTGTGTTAAGGGAGCTGCCCTGCTCTGCTGGCCTTCTTTAATCCCAATCAGACTGACGACATAGACATTACCCCAAAATACCTTCTGTGGCTAGAACTCCATGACACAGCAAATTCATGAATATGTAATGCTCCAAATTTCAGAAAAAAAAATACTTAAAAAATGTCTGCGCTTCTGAGAGCAGATAGCAATTTGAGCATTATTGATTATAAAGGGATAATTATAGACATGCCATTTACCTCTTGGCTCCTCTAAACTGAAACTTTCAAGTAAGTCACTGTTTGTTTACCCAACCCCTACATGCCACACAGTGGATATTTTTCTCCTTTAAATATGAAATATAAAAAAGTATCAAAAATATCTTATTGGATTTTTCTTTATTTTTATGTGATGATGCTCTGAAATGAGAGGACATGGATATCCTTTTGAAATGGAGAAAAAAGAATAGAATATGAGCTGCAGTAGTTTGGATAAGAGATGTTCCCCATAGGTTTACATATTTGAACACCTGGTCCTAATTTGGTGGCGCTCTTTGGGGGAGTTTAGCAGGTATGATCTTCCTGCAGGAAGTATGTCACTGGGGTAGACTTTGAGAGTATATATGCTGGCCCTAGTTGCAGTTTGAAAATGTGAGCTCTCAGATTCCCCACCCCCACCCCCCACCGCCACCATGCCTGCCACTTGCCTCTATGTGGCTCTACTATAATAATAAAGTCTTACCTCCCTGAAACCACAAGCCAAAATAAACTCTTTCTTCTATAGTTGCTTTTGGGTAAAATTCTTTATGACAGCAACAGGAAGGTAACTGATAACAGTTGAGCTAGGAGCTGGGCAACAAGAGATCCATCTGTTCTTATGTCCTCATTCCTTTTCATAGGCTGACTGTAGACTGGATCAAGAAAAATGGGCTAAAATGATAATAATAAACATTCTCAATCAATACTATCAATCAATAAATCAGCAATTATGGTAGAGTGCCAAGTTATGAGCTACAGTTTATACTTCCATTGTAAGTGACAGAAAACCAAAGTACAGTCCATGCCAGGCAGCCCAGGAGCAGTTCTAGCTTTGTGAAATCCCTTGTGTATAACCCCTGTCTGCAGGCATCCTTTGTTTTCATTTTCATGGCTGCAGGATGGCTGCTTCATCTCGGGTTCTGTGTCTGAATTCCAGATATTTCCACATATCCTCCACCAAGCACAGTGCTTACCTCATTGGAGACATCCAAGTGCTATGAGTATGTGAGCAAACGATGAGTCTATGAAAAAGCCCAAGGTTGTATTGAAGTGGAAGTTCAGTGTTGTAGGTTATTCAATGGTTGCTCAGCATCAGATGGTCTGAGCAATTGAACTTTGCCTTATTGCAGGTTATATTATCTGAAGGTAGACACTGGTGTACTTTGGATTCAAAGGTAATTACTGAAGATCATTATCTATGAGACTGAGACAGGCAAACAGGTAAGAGTTTAGTCACCTGGAGCTTTATTCTGTTTGGGTTATACATGCTCACTTCTTCCAGTAATACTCTTGGCTGCTCAGCTCCTTTACCTGCATGTGCTATGCACATACATCCCTCTTCAAATAATGATCCGAGACATCTCAGACTCCAGCCTGCATTGAGCATGCATACCTCTGTCATGATAAGTAGCTCTTCCTCCTGATCATCAGCAAACTTGGACAATTTACACTCAAACATATTCTTAATATATTCTGGTCTGAAGCTGGAAGGATCTAGAACTGACCAGAACTCATTTTGGGTGAGGCAAAAAAACATCTTCAAGTAAACTTCTAGGGAATGTCTTGTGTTTATTTCATTAAACCTATCTGTAGTTGGGCATTGATATGATTAAAAATCATATGCATAGAAAGGACATGCATGCACAATAGGAAAATCATCATGTAACTTAGCCTATCAATGAAAAGAGAACCACCCCTAACTACACCCCTTAGTAACAAGCTTCTTCTCTTGAACATCTAAGAGGAAGCACCAAACAAAAACCGGGTTCTTGAGCACCCTCACTCACTGACAGGTCCTTGGACATCCTCACTAGCTGACAGGTCCTTGAGCATCTTCACTCACTGACAGATCTTTGATCCTTGAGCATCCTCACTCACTGACAGGCTCTTGAGCATCCTCACTCACTGACAGGTCCTTGGCCATCCTTATTCACTGACAGGTCCTTGATCCTTGAGCATCCTCACTCACTGACAGACCCTTGAGCATCCTCATTGACAGGTCCTTGAGCATCCTTACTCACTGACAAGTCCTTGAGCATCCTCCCTCACTGACAAGTCCTTGAGCATCCTCACTCACTCACAAGTTATTGATCCTTGAGTATCAGTCTTCACTATATCCCTCTCTAATATATACTACTGCTTTACTTTGAATATGGTTGTCTTGTTACTTTTGAAAACATCTATGAGCTCTTATTTTCAATTTTTTTGGAAAGAGGCCAATAAGATGAAACAGCCAGTACTGACCTTGACCACCACTACTGAAAGGATCCAGATTCAAACATTGGTATGTAGCTTAGGTCTCTCAAATTCTTTGTAGTACCTATAGGTCAAATACTGTCTGTTAGAATTCACTCATGTTTGGCTGGCTTCAGGTCTGTACTCCTGCCCTATACCTTCCATCCAGCAGATAAAGAAAGAACTGGGAATGATGGGAAAGCTGGACAATACATGCAGCTCAGCTACTGGCAGCTGGATAGGAACTAGGGGCTTGCTGATCTGTGCACTATAGCACTGCATCTGCTGTAGCAGACCAATACCCTTTTGCCAAGATCTTAGAAGCAAAAAGATGAACAAGAGAAGGGGCAAGAAGGGTAATAGAAGGCTTCACTCACACAA
Organism: Mastomys coucha; assembly: GCF_008632895.1. Taxonomy (NCBI): domain Eukaryota; kingdom Metazoa; phylum Chordata; class Mammalia; order Rodentia; family Muridae; genus Mastomys; species Mastomys coucha. The sequence continues at coordinate 2,303,747 of NW_022196915.1, read as the reverse complement.
ACAAAGTGTCCTAGCTTGAACTCCTGAGTAAGATTGCTTAGGTTGAATGGCCTACTGTAGAGTAAGTCCAACTCAAGGTCCCAGTAGATTAGGATCTTTGAGGATCATTTTTCCTATGGACAGTCTTCTTGGGTGCCCTCACAAGGGAAACTCTTTTATACAGAACACAGATGCTCACAGACTTGCTTCCTTACATCTCTATTTCTGTTCCCTTTTGTGTCCACAGAAGTATTTCTGCATTTTGCAGCTTCTGTAGAGAGGCTGGTTGGATCTGTGCTTCATACCACATCGATCACGTACTTCAACAATGGCTGCTCTCTTCTGACCTTCCTGTTCTTCTTCCCATATTGACAGGCTGGGAGCTTTCTAAATCTCTAAATTCTGATTCTTTTTTTGCTTAAGACTTGTCTTGGAGTTATTTGATTTTACATTTTTCTATAATATTATAAGGAGCCAAATCAGTTGTTCTACACTTTGTTTAGACATAGAAGAGGGAAGGAAGGAGTAGTAGGAGGAACTGTGATGGGGGGCCTAGGGGGAAAGAGAGGGTGGTTGATATTAGGATGTAAAGTGAATAAATAATTAATTAAAAAAGAAATATTCACACGAAAAACCCAGTTTCCTCCCTTGCAAGCTCTGTCTATGACAGTTTGTTCTCAGTTTAGTCAAGTTCTCTGCCATTTATAAGAATCATTCTTTCTCCACAGCTGAGTACCTGTTCCTTTCTGTCTGAGTCCTCATCAGGACAGTCCTTACCTCTCATGTTCTGTCCACATTCTGTATGCATGTCTCTTATATGACCCTCCTTCTTTTATGAGCCCATCTTCTACTTATTGCCATGTTCCAAAGATGCATCTGTATTTTTAGGCACTATTTATAGCAGCACCCCACTTCTCTGTTTTGTTTTTCATCTTAGATACAATGAACAACTATAACAAAATGCCATAGCCTGGGTAGTTTAGGCAATGGGATCATTTAGTCTACTATTCTGGAGGCTGGGAAGTCCACGGTTATGGACTTAGCTCCTGTTTGCACACAGCTATGGTCTTAATAGTTGTATCTCCACATAGTAGGTATAGGTACTTCTCAGGTTTTCTTCTTTTTCCATTCATTCTCTCTCTCTCTCTCTCTCTCTCTCTCTCTCTCTCTCTCTCTCTCTCTCTCTCTCTGTACATGTGTGTGTGTGTGTGTGTGTGTGTGTGTATTTGTTCATATGCATGCACACATGTTTTTAAGCAGAAGTTAAAGAAAGGACAACCCTACGTTTGGTCCACCTTTTTATTAAGCCTGGAACTTTGCCACACAAACCAGGTTCCACCTCCCATCTTGTTGTTTCTAGGGTTATAGGCTTAAACAGATGCAAGCCACAGACCAGGCATTCACATGGATTCTGAAGATTCAAAATTGGGTTCTCATACTGTCCAGCAAGCTTTACCCACTGAGCCATCTCCCCAGGGCCCTTTCTCCTTAAAGGGGCACTAATCTGCAGCAGAGCTTCATCCTCAAGCCCTTATCTATATGTATTTCTTACTAAAAGTCCCTAACTCTTGCTACTATCATATTAGGGCAGGGGTTAGAGGTGGAACTTCAACATATGAGCTTTGACCAGCCCAAACTTACAGCCTATAACAGAGATAATATCTGTTGCTGTAGAACACTGTTGAACTGCCTGTGAATGCAGCCATGGTGACAAAGGCTCTACCCAGATAGTAGTGTAGGCCTGTGCAGTATAACTTATGAGCAGCAAGAACTACTTATAACCTATGGGGTCAGAGAAGTAAGGCTTATCAGTGGGACTCTAACACAAGCTGTTCACTGCTGAGACTCCAAGCCTGGGACTGAAGCACCAGAGATCCCAAACAAAGCCCCACTATTGTGGCTAATAGAGGAAGTAGCTTATCTGAGGTAACCAGTGGCCTACTGTCAACTATAATTTAACAGGGTGAAATGAAGTGCTTGCATCCTTAATTTTGAAGCACATAGATTACTTTGAACTTGATGACTGTATTCACTGTCTGTGCACGCACTCAGAGCTGGCAAACCACAGCTGCTTTTGTGACCCTCTGTTTCCTACCTGCCCTCTTCAGATGTCCCTGGTGTGGTTTCTGCTCCACTGTGTCAATTCTGAACTGTTAACTGACAGTCAATGATGGAGCTCAGTGTGATCCCACAAGTATCTGCTTCTCAGTAGTGGCTCTTGGTGAGGTAAGTACTTCAAGAGTACAGCTCAGTGGTAGGGCTTCTTCAACTACCTACTCATGAGGTAGAAGTATTTGGGACACAGATATGAGTGAGAAGAGAGGAACAAATTTTGCTTAAGTCTGCCTCAATTTTTGCTATGTGTATAGGAAATGCATATTTAAATGATAAGCATGCCATCTACTTTGTTTTGTTTCTTTTGAATATTTTAGTAATGCATTTCCTCTCATCATTTACATTCTTCATAGCAGACAACTATCAATGCTCTCAGAGGTGCCTAAGTGTATTAAAAACAGCTCCGTAAGGAGGGAAAAATCAAGCCACCTCAAGATGGGCATGCTTAAATTAAAATTATTACTAGAGGAAATAAGGTCTTTGATGAGTGCCTAGACATTTTCACCCTTCCTCCTGTGTTTTCAATAGATGCTTTATTTGCCTTATATTTCATGTCTTTATTGTGCATTTCATGCTGTTGTTATGGTTTGTGCTGCTGCCTTTGAAGAGTCCTAATACTTTCTTAATTGCATTGTGACAGGCTTGTCATCTAAAGCTCGTCATTCTTATTAGAAATGTATTTTGTGTTTTGTTGGGGAAGAGTACTTAAGATGGCTGTGTAAAATTGTGAAGATGGCAGAGTTTGCCTCCAGCCATCCTTACTGTTCTGTGGTTCTTATGATTTCTGGTGCGACTAAATTACTTTACAGGCAAGGTGGGATAGAGCTTCTTCCCTTGATGTGTGCATGTTGGTTTGAAAGCAGCTGTTTGTCAATAATAGTGCAATTTAAGGTATAGGCACAGAAAAGCTGAGAACAACTCATATGCACAAAGAAAGACCCTGCTAGCCTAATAAGGCCACTGCTTCTGCTCTGGTATAGAGCTAGTATGAATGCATGCAAGCTTACTTGTGGTTTATGCGTGTAGTCTTGTAAATATAAGAAACTTACAATTTACTCATCTAACTTAGTTATTCATTTTATTTAGATTCTACTGTAGCAAAAATTTTTATAATTACAAATTTTTATGCAAGAATAACTCCTTAGGTATTCTGTTTTTATAGGTATTTGCATATAAAATTAATTTTCATAGTTCATAGGTCAAACTTTGTTTTAGAATACATGCCCAGAGGCATAAATAGTGTGTCAAAGGATAGATACATCTTTGAACTTTTTCACACTTTTTAACTACTTATGTAATATAAATTGTGTAACACTGGCCTAGAATGTAGCTCAGTGGTAGAACACTTTTTGAGCATTTGCAAGACCCTGGGTTTGAGAATCACAAAAATAAAAAGAGAAAGAAATCAAATAACATTTAATGTTCTTCCTTGCATGTTCTGTAACACTGTCTATAAACCTGGTTACAGTTGAAAAGAGGAGAGACAGGGGAAAGGACAAACACTGTGGTTAGATGGATAGATTGTGAGGGTGAGTATTTTTTCCATCAATTTATTTAGCACATGTCTTTTGCTGTGGTATTTGTTTCAAGGTCCAGCTATAGCTCCTCCTCCTCTACTTCTTCTCTCCCAGGATGTCCAGATGCCACTGCATGTCGGACTGAAAGGATGAAGTGGAGTCTGGAGTGGGTGGTGTTCTATAGGTCCTGATCTGGCTGGGAGTGTCAGGGGCAGGCAATGGGGTAAGGGGTGGAGTGGGGCAGCCTGTGAGGCGTGGGGTCTTGGGGAGGAGAAGGCCTTCTCTGAGGATCTTAGTGTTACAGCTCTTTTTAGGGGAGGACCTTCTCCAACGACCTTCAATGAAACAGCTCTCTGAGATGATCTGAGCTTGGGTATATGCCTTTATTTTGGGTAGCCTTGTATGCATATGCTTTATTTAGAGTGAATCGGGGTGTAGATGGACTTTGGAAAATTGGGAAGAGTTTTCAGGGTAAATGAAAATCATTGGCTGGAGTTTAAATGCCTCCTTAACAAGGAGAAGCATTCAGGTACTTGCTGGATGGATTCTTATAGGGAAAGAGGAAGTTGAACTTGTAGTTCTGCCAAGGACTATATGACCTTGTGTAGGTAGAGTGTGGAGGTTCTGGCTCCCCAGACAAGGTGAGAAAAGGAGAAATCCTGCTGGTAATGGGAAGTTCCCCATTTTGCTCTGAGCTCAGAGAGCTATGGGGACAATGGTAGACTGTGACCTTAATTAGCAAGGTCCAACATTTTTCTTAGTTGTTGTTTTCTGTTTTTAGATTTTATTTATATTTATTTTTTTGTGTATGGATGTTTAGCTTGTATATATGTCTGTATACTACATGCATTCAGTACCCACAGAGGCCAGAGAGGATTGGAGTTCCAGATGCTTGTGAACTCATGTGGGTGCTAGGAATGAAACTTTGGTCTTCTGGTATAGCAGCTAACATGTACTCATAATCCCTGACCAACTCTCCAACCACAAATCTAGCATTTTAAAAAAGTATTATTCAACCTGTGTGCACATTTAAATTTTTTCTCTAAGATGATATATCAATTTTTATTTCTTGTTTTTTCTTTGTTTTTGGATTAGGAGGTGTTTTATCTTACCAGAGCCTAGTTACCCTCTTGGAAATGTTAGTTTGCAGGAGACACAGGGCACAATTTTTGTTTTTGGTGTTGTTATCGTTAGAATGTAAGCTGTCTACCATAGATGTGTTAAATGCTTGGATGGTAGATTGTGTTCCTGTTCTGAGAGAGTCTGGGAAGTAGCTGTGGAGGTAGGCACAGGATGAGCAATGTTGGGAGATCACACTAGGTCCTAGCTTGGGAGGTAGGCACAGGCTAAGCCATGTTGGGAGGTTGTTGAGATCTCAGGTAGGGAGGCAGGCACAGGCTGAGTCATGTTGGGAGGTTGTACCAGGTCCTAACTGGGTAGGTAGGCACAGGCCAAGCCATTCTGGGAGGCTGTACCAGGTCCACAGTGTTCTGTCTCTTTGCTGTTTCAGTTGATATCTACCAAGTGGTGAAGATGCTTTCTCTGTGGGCCTCTACAACCAGTGTGCTTTGCTCAAGTGCACAGGGACAAGTGACTGAACTCAACACTCTAAATTCTGAGCTACAATAAACTCTTTTAACTTTAACTTGCTTCTAGTAGGCTTTTTTTTAATGTGTTTGAGTGTTTGCCTGCATGTATGTCTGTACTATGCATGTGCCTAGTGTTTACAGCAGCCTAAAGAGGGCATTGTACACTACTAGAAATGGAGTTACAGGTGGTTATTAGGCACCATGTGTGTCCTGTGGAAAAGCACCCAGTGCTTTAACTGATACCCTCTGGGATGGGTATCTCACCACGGGGACAGACACAGTCATTGAGACAGCTCTGTTCATGCTAGTCAGGTGCTCTAACACTGAGTTCACTCAAGTCTTAAGGCAGCAGCGTTGTTTGTGGATCTAGGCAGGTAGAGAAGCCTCCTTAATTTTAGGTATTTTATTCCTTTTAACGTCTCCTTCCTCCTGCTCCTAACAGGCGGCTGCATCCTCAGCACCAGTGTCCTATTCATAGTGTTCACTGTCTAGTAGTTACCATTAAACTGTTCTAATGCTCTCTGATGTTTCTATCAAGACTTTCATGGTGAACTCCAAAAGCGGGAAGAAAGAGTCATGGAGACAAACTTGAACTAAAACTCTATTTCTTCACATTCAGCCATACATTTTTTTTTCCTTTTTGCTTATATTACCTTTCCTTCTCCCCTCTGTCTTTGTCTCTGTCTCATAAATAAGTGACTGATCAGCGAGGGTTAGAAGTAAATAATATTATTTTATTTGTATTTGTGTGTTTGCAGTTGTGCATGTGGGTGTTAGATCTTCTGGAGCTGGGGTCACAAGCAGTTGTGCAGCTTTGTGTGGGTAGTTAGAATTGAACCCCAGTCCTATGCAAGAGTATCAGTTACCCTTAACTGCTAAGGAACATCTCCACTGCTAGATTTCTTAAATAAGGCTTTTAATATTTATTCGTATAGGATTTCATACATGTACACAGAGTACTATGATCATGTCTATTCCCAGTCCCTCCTAGGCTCCTCCAATACACACACCCTCGACCTTCATGCCCTTATTCTCTGTTTTTTATTACCCAGAGTCCTTTAGTGCTTCAGAATTGGAGTATGGGAAACTTATGCCCTCCAAAGAAGAATGACTATCTCACTCAGCAGCCACCTGCTGACTACAATAGCTTCTCAGATAGGGGTTGGGCCTAGTAAGTTCCTCTCCCACCCCTACTGCAATGGATTTGTCAGGTCCAGAAGACAATGTCTCACAGCATTCCCCAGCCTCTGGATCTCATTCTTCCTGTACCTGTACCGTCTTCTGTGATGTTGAAGCAGACCAGAAAAAGGAATAGCTTAGCCACCTTGGACTCCACTTATCTAGGGCTATACCCTCTCCCCCTTTTAGTAATGATGTTGGCAGCCTGAACCTCTTACCTGTATATACTATGCACACCTCCAACTCTGAACAGGGCACCCAGCAACCTGTTAGCAGCTTAGGACACCTAGTGCTTTGAGCTACACATACACTCAACTCCAAACAGTGGAGCAAGTTTCTTCCTTAAGGACCACCAAATTGGAAGGTTTCTATTCAAATGCACATCAGTGTATCCTAACCTGAGGGAAGGAGGACTGATTTGGCAAAATCATGTCTCCAAGAGGTTAAGTTTTACCAGATGGCCAGTGGTTTGCTCAATCTAGCCTACATACTACAATCTAACCAAAACTCTGGACTTTTGGAGTATTCTGGTGTTGAGAACTTCACAAAGAAAGGACAATATAAACCCCATTTGTCCCCATTTAAGGACCCCATTTATCTCCATTTTGAGGACCAAGCCTGATTTCAAAAAAAGGCCATTAAAGCACCAGCTTCAGGAATAGATCATAAGTCTCAGAAACTAAGTCATAAGACACCAGCTCTAGGAACAAACCATAAAATCCAGAACAAGATCATAAAACCCTCTCCCAAAGAACAGCCTGTGGATAATCACAAAAATGGAAAAATATCTTATTTCAGAATGGGCCATCTGTTCTGGACATCTGTTCATCACATGATTGAGTGCTCATGACATAGGAATGCAGACCACTGATCACTCGTGGCTTTCTAGCACCCACCAATGAAATGTTAACTTACCTGCTCCTTCTAGAGAGTTCAGCAAGTTCCCTATAAGAAGGCCTGTGTGCCTTTATCTGGGGTCATCACTTCAAAGAATGACCCCCACATGCTGGTTGATTCTGAGGAATAAACACTCTTTGTTTTTACATACTATCGGAGTCTGGAGTCTTCCTTCAGCGATTTTCTGACCCTTACAACAGTACAGTAATTGCCTTTTTTT
>NW_022196915.1:2291298-2296241 GCF_008632895.1 Mastomys coucha | reverse complement strand
TTTTGTAGGGGTTGGGGGTGGTGTCTGGACTGACCTGTGTCTCTTGTAACAAACCTATAATTGCAGGTACAATGCTTTTTTGAGTTTTGTGAGCTGGACTAGAAAATTAGGAACCCAGAGAATTTATAGAAATCCCCTGATTTATCACCCGTAGATCAGAAGTGCAAGTGGCTTGAGAACTCTGTTGTCTGACTGTTATCAAAGTATAGAGGTCCTATTGGGGACTGGGGCTCCAATTTGTGGGATCTTTGTAAATCCTGGTTATTAGTACAGAATTAAGTTTTAATGAGTGAATCATTAACGCAGTGAACTAAAACACATAGCAAAAAGTAATCACAGGTCTTGGAATTCTAACTGCCATGTCCTTGGGCTCCATGTTGGCTGCAGGAATTTTTCTAGGTTGCACCTGAGCTTGTAGAGGGAGGCCTGCTCTTTCAGTCACAACCTCCCCAAAGTTAATTAGAATTTCAGAGGAATGGAGCATGATGTATGAAATTGTTATTAGCAAATTCATATAACAATTTATGTAAATACTACAATCACTATTTTTATTCTATTTGCATTACTAATAAATTGATGTTTTATAATGAAATTCTCCAATTTGCTCAACTTGACACAAACCTAGATATGTCTAGGAAGAGGGAATCTTAATTGAGAAAAATACTTCCATAAGATTTACCTGTAGGCAGCTGAGCAGTGGTGGTGCACACCTTTAATCTCAGCACTTTGGAGGCAGAGGCAGGTGGATTTCTGAATTCAAGGACAACCTGGTCTTCAGAGTGAGTTTGAGAACAGCCAGGGCTATACAGAGAAACCCTGTCTCAGAAAAATAAAAAAATAAAAAAATAAAAAAATAAAAAAATAAAAAACAAAGATTTGCCTGTAGGCATGTCTGTGAGGCATTATGCTGACTAATGATGGTTGTAAAAGAGCTTAGCTCACTGTAGGTTGTATCACCCCTAGATAGGTAGTTGTGGGTTGTATAAGAAAGTAGACTGACCATCCTATGAGGAGCAAGCCAGTAAGCAGCACTCCTTCATGGCTTCTGTTTCAGTTCCTACCTCCAACTTGAGTTCCTGCCCTGACTTCCCTCAATAATGGAGTACAACCTGAGAGTCTTATTAATAAATAAAACCCTTTTTCTCCAAGTTACTTTTGATAATGGTATTTTTATCATAAAAGAAACCCTACCTAAGAGACAGAGATTGTCTTGGAGAAAGTGGGGTATTTTTTTATTCTATAAAATCATACAACTTCAATTTATAACAGAAGACTTTGCAAGTATCTAAAATCCAAGATAGGTTTCTTTTTTCAGGCAAGGTCTTCTTATGTAGTCCAGACTCAACTCAAAGTCAAGATCCTCTTGCCTTGGACTCCTGATTATGGAGATTACAAATGTGTTCCATGCCTGGCCAGTTTAGTACTTTGATCTTGGTATCTTTCATAGTTCCTTGCCAGTTCTATATTTTCCTAGACAGAACATGAATGGCTTAGAGGGATGAGCTGGTCCTTCCCTTCTGTTCTCACAAAAGAGGAACCTGGAGAACAGAGAGGCATCAGGCCCAACACTGAATTACTCACCATCTGCAAAGACCAAATTTTAATTATCTTTATTATTTTCTGATCCAACAAACTTAATCTCACTTTTCTATAGTAAGTCTGCTTACAGAGAATCTAGCTTGTGTTTTCCAGTGCTGTGAGTGAATAAAAGAATTGCTGCTACACATTCTTCATAAATGAGTATCGCTGTAAGTGACTCTGGCTCTCACTGGGAAGTTGCTTCCCAAGTGAGGTAGCCTTATTCTCTGTCTGGTGACTGTCAGTTTCATGCCACACCTGATTTTTTTAAAAATAAATTCCGAATATGGCTTGAGTTGAGCAAGGAATATGCAAGCATTATATTGCTATGATGAATTGAAGATTTCATTCCTGAGCTATGTACCTCAAACTCTACCACAACCAGCCCCACTTGAATATTGAGAAAAGTCCAAAAATGAGATACCCCAGATGCATATGTCTCAAGGCAGAAATGTAAAAAACATAAAAATTCAAAATAAAACTATCATTCCAAAAGATAAATCACATAGTAATGACTCCACTAGGTACATTATATTAAATCCCAGACAAAGAATTTAAAAGAATGACTATAAGAATGTTGGATGAAATAAAAAAAGATAGAAATGAGCTGAAATTAAGTTTTAAAAGGATACAAATAAAGAGCTACATGAAAATGAGAAAAGTAACACAGGGTGTAAAACAGGAATACCATGGGATAGAATCTCTGGGGAAAAAAGGAACAAATTAAAATTTTAGAAATAAAAAAAAAAACCCACCTCAGTAAAAAATGAAATGAAAAATGCATCAGAAAATCTCTTCAATTTAAATTGACCTAATAAAAGATGAATTACCAGGATAGAAGAAAAAAGATGACTTAGAATATTTAGACAGTGATAAAGATATAATAATAATACAAAAATATGAAGAGTACATATAGTAGTTCCATGAGTAGCATATCCATTGGCCTTTTGTTAATGTTACATATTGGCCACTTCTGTAAGAGTACACTTCTGCATGGCTCTTTTTGTACAATAAGTTCAGATGTGCTTATAAATACTTGTTCTCACACATACTGGGGAACATATGCAAGTGCAATGAGTTACCATTAAAAGACAGAATTTTTAAATCAATGGGGTAGAAGGAGAAATACTTCAGGATAAATACATAAACAATGATTCAAGAAAACTCTAGCAGCAGATTTCCCAAGGTTAGAGAAAGAAATGACCACCACATTCTTGAGGCATATAAAGCATCAAAAGGACAAGAGGAGAATCTCCCCATGGCATCTTGTAGTTTAATGTTAAGCATGGTGAGCTGAGGAAAACCACCAAAAGCTGTGAGAAAGAAGCAGCAAGTCACATGTAAAGGTAAACCCATCAGAATCGCAGCCAGTTTCTTCATAGAACCCCCAATATCCGAAAGGACATGAGCAGTGTCTTCCAAGCAATGGAGGATAATGACTGCCAACATCGATGAAGATATCCAGCAAAACTAGCCAGCATAATGGAAAGATAAAGGAGATTTTCTCATGAAGAGAACAAAGGGGAGGAACTCATGACCACTACTCCATAACCACTTGAAAAGATAGTTGAAATAATCCTTTAGACTGAGGAGAAAACATCCAAGAGGCTACAGGAAAGAACAAAGCATGCCCAATGAGAAATAGACTCAGGAAGCTGAGTTATATAAAAATGAGGTTTTAGATATCAAATATAAAGAAATTTAGCCAAAAAGGAAAAAAATAAAACAACCAAACAAAAAGCAATCACTGGAAGCTGTGAGAGAAAAAGGATTTTAAATACAGCAAAATCAACACAATGGAGGGATTGAACACAATATTCAATAGTAATGTTGATTTTCTTCATCAAAAACGTAAACTAGTAGGCTGGATTTTGAAAACAAGAATTCATCCACTTTCTTGCCTCAAAGAAACACACCTTGCCATCAACAGCAAATGCAACCCTGGGAACAGGATTCGTTTCATACAAACAGAATAGGAAAACAAACAGGTGTCACACCATTCTAAGAAGTGACTCAACAGACTTCACACAAAAACTTTCAGACAGAAGAAATGAAACGAGTGTCTTCATACAGACCAGAGGGATATTTCAGTATGTTTAGAGTCACCATTCTACTCTCACCATTAAATAAGTAGGTCATCACAATAAATAAGCAAATGGAGGAGTGTCTATACCAGTAATAGGAATTTCCTTCTTCAGTGAAAGGCAATATTCCATCTCTCCTTTTCCTACCAGTGTTGGAAACCTTCCCAGAGCCTCTGCCTTTCACTCCCCACATTTCCTACATTTCCACATGAATTTTCTCTCTAGAGCTTTAATTATCTTTTACTTACTTCAAAGGTCTATTTGTTAATTTCAGGCATTTAGTATATCTGCTGGGGTTCATCAAAGCCTTCTGCTAGTCATTTAACACTCCCAAGGAAATACATAAAGGAAGTAGGAAGGGAAATTCCAAGGTTTTGAATAAATATTTTAATGGACTGAGCTAAATCAAGCACCACTGGGTGAGTGGCCAATACAGACTGCTGTGCTGGTTTCTTAGGATCTGAGGATGGGCAGTAGCTCACAATACATTTGGAACTGGAGGCTAGATCTTTTTCAGCAATAATTTTCTGTTGAGTGTCTCTATCCAGCTTTTGCTTTTTTTTTTTTTGCTGTTGTTATCCAAAAACCTCTGTTTTATACAACTCCGTATTGTATGGAGTATATGCATTCCCAATTGGGGTAAACTAGCAACATTCTAATTTACTAGGCAACATTTTAACAATTTATGTGATTCTAAATTCTATCTGAAATTTTCTCTTGATCATTTCTTTTTTTAATTAGATATTTTCTTTATTTGCACATCATATGATTTCTCCTTTCCCAGTTTTCCTCCAAAACAAAACAAAACAAAACAAAACAAAGCAAAAAACAACAAGAACAAATCCCTGTGCCCTCCCTGCTCCCCCTGCTTCCTACTCCACCCTCTCCCACTTACTGGCCCTGGCATTCCCCCATACTGGGGCACAGAACCTTCACAGGGCCAAGGGCCTCTCCTCCCATTGATGAACAACTTGGTCATCCTCTACTATACACATGCTGATGGAGCAATTAGTCCCACCATGTGTACTCCTTGGTTGGTGGTTGAGTCCCTGGGAGCTCTGAGGGTACTTGTTAGTTCATATTGTTGTTTGTCCTAAGGGGCTACAAACCCTTTAGCTCCTTGGGTCCTTTCTCTAACTCCTTCATTGGGAACTCTGTACTCAGTTCAATGGATGGCTGTGACCCTCTACTTCTGTATTAGTCGGCTACTGTTAGAGCCTCTCAGGAGACAGCTACATCAGGCTGGATTGTCCTTCCTTCAGTCTCTGCTCCATAGTTAGT
>NW_022196915.1:2287286-2291198 GCF_008632895.1 Mastomys coucha | reverse complement strand
CCCTTTTAAGAAGGAATGAAGTGTCCACATTTTGGTCTTCCTTCTTCTTGAGTTTCTTGTGGTTTGTGCATTGTACTTTGTGTATTCCAAACTTCTGGGCAAATAACCACTTATCAGAGACTGCATACCATGTGTGTTTTTTTGTGATTGGGTTACCTCACTCAGGATGATATTCTCCAGATCCATCCATTTCCATAAGAATTTCATAAATTCATTGTTTTTAATAGCTAAGTATTACTCCATTGTGTAGATGTACCACAATTTCTGTACCCATTCCTCTGTTGAGGGACATCTGTGTTGATCCCCGTTTCTGGCTATTATAAATAAGGCTGCTATGAACAGAGTGGAGCATGTGTCCTTATTACATGTTGGAGCATCTTCTGGGTATATGCCCAGGAGTGGTATAGTTGGGTCCTCTGGTAGTACTATGTCCAATTTCCTGAGGAACCACCAAACTGATTTCCAGAGTGGTTGTACCAGCTTGCAATCCTACCAGCAATGAAAGAGTTTTCCTCTTTCTTCACAACCTCTCCAGCATCTGCTGTCTCTTGACTATTTCTAACGTTATTGGGTCATTGTATATATGTGTGACCATGTGGGTGAGGGACATTATTAAGGTAAATAACTATTGTACTCAGTGGTTTTTAGAAGAACACATACAAACATACATATAAACACACACACAGCAATATAGAAGCGCAGGATGATGTTAATACTGTGAACTATAATGCTTTTTATAGCATTTGACAGTGTCTCAAGAAACTGACATAATTTTAAGGGGTGTTCTCCATTTCCTTCTCCTTCACTTTCTTTTTCCTTCTCCATTTTCATTTCCTCTTCTTTCTTTGCAGTCCTGGGAGTCAAACTCAGTATTTTTCACATTTTGTACAAGAACTCTACCACTGAGCAACGTCTTCTACCCTTCACAGGACATTTTGTGTGGAAAGAATAGCTTTATTGTACATATATAAAACAATTGTTTCAGAAGCATGATGCATAGATATACCATTGACAAGACAGACAATGTAGTTGGGAGAATATGGGATTTAGGATTAGCAAGATATGTTTCAACTATAAGGGGTTGCTTTTGAATGCCTCAAGGAGGACTTATATTATTCTGCAGATGTAATGGTTTTGTGTGAAAACAAGTAATGTTTTGTGCTATGCTATCCTATTATCTAATGAGCTCAAGTTAGGAAAAGCATTCACAATACATCTATGGCAGGGAGCCCAGAATTGGGAAGCATTTTAGTATACCTAATTTTGGGACTTCTGGTAAGAGACATTTAAATGACAGTGGCCAACTTGGTTGGCTGGGAAGCCTGCAGTGTGGGGACTTCTATGGCTTGGCCTTCAGGCTTCTGTGTATGTGAGCTTATAGAGAAAGGGAAGCTGAGACCTGAAGAACCAGTGTCAACTCCTCAGTTAGCCTGAGAAAAGGCCTACCTTGAGGAAAGGCCTATGGTCTGAACATCTAAGGTCATAGGAATGAAGTACACTGGTGCCTTGGTTTGTCTGTCTCAGTCCTAGAATAATCTTTGTTCCTCAGAAACTACAGAAAGCAGAAAAACGGAGTCCTATGGCAGGTATCATTCTGGTCTTAAAAGGTTTATCTTGTTTGAATCAGTGTCTTAGTCAGAGGCTGAGAATATAGGATCAGGCTCCAACTAGGAGAGCCCACTTGTAGGGGCTCTCTGTAAGCAAAATGTGGCATATATCATTCTGGTTAACCACTTGTGCCATTTGAACTAGAGCACTGTCTGTATTTAGATCATTGTCCCCTCCTTCAAAATCCTGTAGCAGAGGAGAATTTAAGCATACCTTCCCTGCCTAGGTCCTGGTAGAGAGTTTCCAGGAGGAACACTTAGTTAGAAAGAGGTAGCATTTCCAAATTTTCTTTTAGAGAGTCCTAGAGGATCAGCCACATCTTGACCAAGGCAAGTTCTCTGTGAAAGTGCTTGTAGCCATATTTCCTCTGCTTTTGCTACACGTGTAAAGGTCTCTAGATCCCCGTGTGAAGCACTCCTACCTGCAACACAGAACACTTCTGCATTTTACAGCTTAATTATGGCTACAGCAAGCAACTACAGTTATTAACTTTTCTTGGCAGGGATTTAACTCGAAAAGGGCAAATTAGAGAGGAGATCTGGAACCTAGGGTTGAGGTCTGGGCATGGGGCAGAAGCTGGATAAGATAGGCCTGGGTTTTGTGGGTTTGGAAGTTCTTAAGGTCTATTAGGCATCACATGTGGTGTAATTAACCACAGCCTTGCTACTTGCTACTGGGTGGTAGCCTTGAAAGAACTACAGGAGGCACATCCAGAAGGTCAGAGGTAGAATGAGATATATCTGAAACAAGGCTAGGCTGAGGAAAAAAAGGCCTACAGTCAGGGATGCATTTGAAGTCCTGGAAAAGATTCCATGAGGGTCAAGACTTGAGTAAAATAGTCAGACTCATCGTAAAGGGACTAAACAGATGAGCCTTGGTAGCTGGGAAAGTCAAGGCAGAAAATGCTCAATGATGTTGCATGCCTGTGATTCTATCAATCTTTGACCAAGCATTGTCCTTCAGGGACCAAGTCGAGTACACTGGAAATCACAATAGCTTAAGGCAGTATGATGATGTTTAGAGCCCTTGAGTAACAGTGCTAGGGCTTCCCTAAGCAAGTCATGGCTGATTTAGGATGGAGCAAGGAAGGATCTTGCTAGAAATAAGTTTGAGGTTGCAAAGAAAGAGACCACAATCCAGTTAACAATCTCAACAAGAAAGAAGTTTATTTCCTATCAGAAGGGTGTGTTATTCACAAAGGTGGGCGAACAAGCACACCTGCACAGGAAGTACACTTGGTTTGTGGGTGAGCAAGCACACCTGCACAGGAAGTGCACTTGGCTTGTAGGCAAGCAAACAAACCAGCACAGGAAGTGCACTTAGTTTGTCTTCTAATTAGCTGCTGACTGTGTCTCTTCCCCATTGGCTGAGATTTGACCTCATGGTCTTTTGAGGGTGGATAATTTCAAAAGAATTGGAGCAAACAATGAAGATGAGTGGAACAGGGGACCACTAAGATTTGATGATTCAAAGCAGGGCATTTGTGTAAGATCAGGCTTACCCTGGAAAGGATGAAAACATTTGCATCATGGTTTTACTAGATGGGGAAGGTAAAGAGACTTGAATTTCTTGTTGTAAACAAAAGTTTTGTAGTGTTTGTCAGGACTGCTTAATATTAAATGTTTCTTACAATATGAAGATGGAAGAGATACTGACTGCGTCCTGGCTGGGACATATTAGACTAAGGGCTGAGACAGACACACCCTCAAATATGGGAACCTTTTGTGGCTTCACAGACACTGCCACATATGTGAAATCACAGAGGAGTTCCTTAATGGAGATATATAAAATGAGACCTCGAGAATATGTAATGGTATATTCTCACTATTATTATTAATTCCTAATTAGGAATTGTCACTTTTTTTGATTGCTTCATATACTTAGTGAGGTTCCAAGAAATCAGTTTTCCATTCTGTGCCCCAGTGTACCCCATTTGATGCTTGGATTCACATTCATCACATATGTTTTTGAAAACAGAATATAACCTATTAATTTATTATAAAATATTGGCTTTCATTTAAAAATTAAAGTTGTACTGAAGTTCTGATATTTTTTATTGCTGTTTTGAATTTTCTATTTTCTTTCAGTCAATTGAATTGTAGCAAGCTGGCTTTCTTTTTACGTGTTTTAGTGTGGGTATAGTTTTTTCCCCCTTTGGTTATGTTTTTATTCAAATAGGCTGTCTCTATTGGCTCTCTGGAATGAAACAAATTTTAATAGTTTATGCAGCAGACTTTTTTCTTCTGTGATAGGTTTCTTTTCTGCTGGTTTTCTTGGTAACCACAACCCTTCTCCCTCCTCCCC
>NW_022196915.1:2264049-2287171 GCF_008632895.1 Mastomys coucha | reverse complement strand
AAGCTTCTTTAGCTTCCTGACATCCTTATGCTTCCCTTCTTCTTTGCCTACAGCCGGCTTCTTGTCTGCAGTCTCCTCTGCTGCAATCTTCTTCAAGTTGGCTGCCGGTGCTGTGGCTGCTGTTCCCAGGTTTTCACCTGGAGTTTGTGATTTCTGGCCTCAGGAAGAATGGTATTCCTGTGTATAGTCTTTGTGTAAGGGTTCAGCTTCAAAGTAATCCTCAAGGTCTTCAGTGGATTCTTCTTCAAGACTCTATACTGAGTCCTCCTGCATGGTGTTCGCAGGGCTCTTTGGATCTCTGGGATTTTCACAATTCTGCTAAGATCTGAGTGCATGGGAAGGTTACAGTTACTCTTGAGGAAAGTAGCTTCATGCCAAATGCCATGCTACTCATCTAACTTCCAGAAAGCACTTTGAGTCCAAATTCAGAGACATCCCACATGCCTACAAGGAGCAAGTTTTAAAATGTTCAGCTTGCTTGCTTACATTAAGCAGAGTAATACCAAGGATGTTTCTGAAGGCCTTGATGAAACCATTCTCTTCACTATATATGACACAGGGTCCCCAGTGATGGATCTGCTGTCAGTTTCTCACTTTGCTCTTGCCAGCTCTCATTTTCTGAGAAGTATAGACATTTTTTAAGTTCATTCCAAGCTTGAAGTTTCTTAAGCAGCCTCCTTGGTCTTCTTGTAACCTTCAACCTTATCTTCAATAAGCAAAGACAGTTCTGAAACTCCCTTAAATGGCAGGCCTTTAGACAACACCAAATCTGGTAAGGCTGAGACAGCCAGGGCAGAAGAGATAGCAGCATATGGCTTTTGGGTTGTGTTCACTCTGCAGTGCCAATAGGGCCAGGTTTTGGTTGTTGCAAATGTTCAGTCCCCACAACACATATTTTCAAAGGCACCTTTGCCAGAATGGTGGAGTAGGTCTCACCACTTTAAACTCTTGGAATTTGAGCCACAGCTCCAAGACTACCCCAAGACTCAGCACTGGTCTGATGACCTGCTAATTCCTTGATGGCATGTTGTTTTTCCTCAAGTTGGTGTGAACAAAGTTCACAATATCCAGTCTAATGGGAGCTTTGAACACAGCAGACAAAATGACGTTATTGTCAGATGACTCCCCCTTTTCTGGGTACACCGATAATACGATAATAGGGGTAAGGCATACACCATGACAGGAGAGGAGAAGGCCGAGCATCTCTCTTGGTATTATTTTTTTCTTTTAAAGCTCTCACTACATTTTAGGGATGAGAATGTAGATCAGGGGTAAGACACTCATCCAGTATGCGTGCAACCCTGGGCTCAGTTTCTAGAACCAAAAAATTAACTTAAAAAGTTGGAAGTTTCCTTATAAGGATATTGACAAATTACTTTGGTTAGAAAATATTCCATTTGTATTTACTATTATCTAAAGCCAAAATGCATCACTACCTTTTTTTTGTTTGTTATGATACTGAGGGAATATTGAAATGGGGTTCCACTATCTTGGCCATGCTAGCTTTGAGCATATAAGCATCCTGTCTTGACCTCTGCATACCAGGATCAGAATTATAAACCATCAAACACATGTAAACATTAGATTTCAATAAATATTTCCCATGTTTACTTTTCTATATACTGGATGTACTGGAGCATGCTTGTATAATTTCCACACGGGAGAATTGCAAGGTCCAGACCTCCCTGAACTAGTCTGTTACATACTGAGTGCACTGAGAACCTCTCTCAAAACAAACAAACAAACAAACAAACAAACAAACATAAAGATGAAACTTAACACAGAGAGAGAGAGACAGAGACAGAGACAGAGACAGAGAGACAGAGAGACAGAGAGACAGAGAGGGAGAGAGAGAAGCAATCTGACATAGTATAGCTCCTCCTACCCCCAGCACACTTAGCTCTTCTAGCACATTCATATGTACAAGAACTCCAAGGCACATATATGGGAGTTTCTTGACAAAGGAAGTGGCATCTTCACTTTTACTAGATGTCAAATTACTCTCAAGTCGCTGCTTCAGCTCACCTCCTGAGGTGAGCCTGAGAGTTCTCTCTCCAGCTCTCTAACACCTGCATTTTCTGACTTGTTAGTTTCTGGCAGATTGATGTGTGTGAAATGGTCTCTTGTGGATGTTTTGATTTCTGTCTCCTACTTTACTGTGTGTGTGAGCATCCTTCTTTTTATGTGGTTCTCTGTTGCCTGGCAGTTTGTGCTTCCTATTGGTTGGGGATCATCTTTGTACACTGGGTCTTCATTACATTTCGGTTATAATTTATGTATTCCAGCCTCTGACCATGCGTTAGTTTCTTCATATTGTTGTTTGAAGTTGTATTTTGACTTAGTGGATATATTATCAATTTTGTGTGTAATGACTCATATTCTATCCTGTTAATGCAATTTTATAAGTAGCAGTTTCTTATTTATCTGAGCTAGCTTCCAAATGAAGGAGACAGAGATATAAGATTTAATCAAGCTTTTGAGGAACAATAGACGAACAGTTATTAATCTATTCTTATCTTCTAAGCTAATGCGGCTACCTTCCAGCCAGAATCGTGGAGATACTTGCCTTCTAGTATTCATCTGGCTTTTTCTGCTCCAGGTAATTTCCATGGTGCCCCCAAGACCTTCCCTTCCCCACATAGTCATTCCTCTCTTTTTCTTCTTTTCTTCTTTGTTTCTCCTCCTCCTCTCTCCCTCCCTCCACTCCTCCCTTTCCTTCACTGTAATCAGAAGTCCAGCCCTATTCTCTCCCCTGCTCAGCCACTGACTGATCAGCTTTTATTGACAGATAAGGGAATAAACAGGGAGCAAAGGTTACACAAGCTTGAGTCAGGCGATACTTAGAATGAGCATTACAATGCTCTGCCTGATTGCAACAAGATTTGGGGACAGAGAAGTCAGCACTTGAACCACTCAAGGATAATCTTCACACAGTGCATGAAAACATTATGCCTATACTATCAATAACACAGACAGCTTCTGCATTAGCTTATACTTTACAATTATTTTTCTATTTTATTTTAAAGCCTGTAAATGTGATTCTGTATGTCATGGAGGAATTTTACATTTTCTCATGAGTCACTAGATTCATGCTTATTTTTTAAAAGAAATATTAATTACACCAAAGTCTTCCTAGCATACTCTGTCATGGGACAAGTTGCCATGTGCAGATGTTTTTGACTATTTGCCACCATTTCACTGGTGCATGTGCTGTATGTACTTGAAGAGCACCATACCATTTAATTGGTTTGGCTCACTAATCCTCATATCAATTAATTATTTTATATAACAGAAGTTCTCTATTTCTTCAACATGGAGTACAATATGCCATAAAATTGTGGGAAACTAAAGGCTCTGTCCACTTTTGGTAAGAATTTAAAAATTGTAAATCAATTTAAAGAGAAACAAATTTATTTGTTGTTTTGTGTGGTGCTGGAATTGAAGGCAAGGCCTTGTGCACACCTCACGAGCAATCCACCACCCAGCACTGTTCCCAGCACACTAAGATTTTTTTTAAAGGCTATTTATCTAGGAATTCCATTTTTCATGATATAATTTTGAAACTAATTTTATGTTTTTCCAGTGTATTAAAATGTAAAATTTATTATTATATCTTTGTTCAAATTCTTATCAATTATGCAATGGCTTAACTAGAGAAATACATTCCTTAGTATTAATCGATGCTACTAAGTAATAAGTCACACCACCAATTTGAGTAACTGGCTTCTAGGTCATTAGGTCTTTATCATGTCCATTTTCAATTTGTGTGGCTATTCGTAGCTATTTGTTTGTGTCTCTTCCTCTAATCTCTCCCTCTCTCCCTTCTCCCTCCTTCACTTCTCTCCATAGATAAATAGCTCCCTTTGCCTCTGTACAGTACATTTCCCAGCGAATTTCCAGAGTACTATATAGATTAATTTATTTTCTCTTTGGGGACTCAGTAGAACATATTTTGCCTATCATTTAAAAAAATAAAATGGTTTTAACATTAATTTTACATTTTTTGAGACAGTTTTCTGTAGCTCTTGTTAGCCTCCAATTCAGTGTGCAGCCAAGAACGACCTTGAATTCTTCACCATCCTATCTCCATTTCTCCAGTGCTGTGATTCCAGATGTGAAACACTGGCTGGCTTATGCAATGCTGGGGATTAAACCCAGAGCATCCTATGTGCCATGGAGCACAGTTCCAACTGAAATGCATCCCTGCCCACTCATTTTTATGTAGCAATATGTGTTCTTATTTTATTTCTAACTACTTTGGATTTAGATTTCTTGCTTATTTTATTTCTTTGTTTATTTCTTTGAGGTTACCAGTGATATTTGGCATAAATCCATATAATGAGTCATGGAATCAGGTATTTTTAGTTGTAGTTTTATGTATGTATTTTTGTCTTAGGGATTTGGTGCTTCATTGGCCACAGGAATTCTCTCTCTCTCGCTCTCTCTCTCTCTCTCTCTCTCTGTCTCACACACACACACACACACACACACACACACACACACATACACACACACCCGTGGGAAGAGGTGATAGAGGGAAGGCAGAGTCTCTGTATATAGCCCAACCAGTCTTTTACTTCAAATCTCCCTAGGACTGGGAGTATAGGAATATATCACCATGTTTGACAGTTATCTCAATTTTGAATACATTCATACTTTGAAATACTTTATTTATGGTGGTTACATGTCAAAATCATTCAAAATTCTCAAAGCATACACACAAGGGAACAATCCACTTTAAAAATTAAAATAGTTTAAGAATATCTCATTGTTATTCAGCATAACAGATTTTCATCATTTCTTGTTTTGTCTATAGTAATTAAGGGCTGTTAATGTTATAGCAACTTTTCCATCTTTGTCTTTGTGCTTGAGCTGCATTTGCCCACAGTATGTGTCGCTCATGGGTAGCTCAATTATGTATTATAGATACAAGAATCATTTAAACATGATTCTGGTCTCAAGAAAGTTGTCGTTTGTTTTGTCAAGAAACAAATGTATGGAGGCTTGTTTTGTGGATTTAGGAGAGTGTCATTCAGTCTTACAGCTACCACTATCTCTGTTGCTTTAGATTGTGTAATGGGAAATTTAAATATGCAGTCTATAGCCTATACCACAACATATTAATAAGTTTAAATGAGGAATGCCATGCTAAAACACTAAATTTTAAAGCCTAGTACAAGTAGAAGTTAATTATCTGTTTTATGCAAATTATTCTGTCTCAATTTATGCATAAAGCTGTTTAAATAGATTTTGTTTCACAGAACAAAAGTTCTGTTTCTAAGTTACGGAATGGTATATGAATTATCCTGGCTTGCTTTTTAATACTGTCATTAAAGCTTCACTGACAATTGCTAGTGTCTTGTTAAACAGTTAAATGAGCATAAACTCCAGACTTTGGGATTCTAGGTCTCAGAGTGAATAGTCATTAGATGGGGAAAACTGGAAATTTCAACAATTTTTGCATTAACAGAGGTGAAATATGCTAGAGCTGTTTAGGGATCTTGGGGTTGAATACTGACAGCTGATCGGTTCTGTTTTGATTGGCCAATCTGCCCACTGTTAGTTCCCACTCAAGTACGTAAGCTGGTGGGATAGCCTCAAGGAAACTGATTTTAGGCATTGTAAAGATGTCCTTCCTTTTGAAATAGTCTCTTGTGCAGGGAAGAGAAAGGCTCATAAGAATCAAGAAGGAAGGAAGATGACAGAACCTAGGGAGTAAACAGAACTTACAAGAGCCAGGAAAACTCAAAAGCTTCCAAGATTTGTCAAAGTTCCTTCCTCTGGTTAGAAGAATAGCTTCCTGTCAGCCATGAGCTGGGATGCTCACACTCTGCAGGGAGCCCCAGGGATGACACTTTTCTGTTATCATCAATACTTCAATGACTTCTTAGTGACACATTCCCTTTGAGACATCCATTCTCCTGTGAGTACTAAGCTAGACTTTGGGAGATAGTTTGTTTGTTTTTTCCATCAGTGAACACATGTTTGCTCATGTCTCCCAAGGACAGGTCATACAGTGCTGTTCTTAGCAGTTTGGTTCAGCACGGCTTAGATGGAGCTTCTTACTTCTTTACTGGAACACAGATATTTATGAAGACAGTATGTGTGTATACCCATGTAACTTCCTTGAATATGCCTTCTGTATACCTTCAATCTGTCTTGAACATACCTTCCTTAAACCTTCCTTGCAATACGCTGCTTCAGGTGTTACCTCGGCTAAGATCCTTTTTTTGTCAAGGATTTATGTTAGACCAATTTAATAAAAGCATCTTATCCTTAAGCTCTCGTGGCAGGAAGATTTTAGCGCATGGTTAAGTTCACCTTTCTTTCTTTTGAAAAGAGACCTTTAAGCAGACATGGTTGCTAAAGGTCTTCACTGATGACGACTGACCCCAGTCACATACTGCATATTTTTTTGTATCAATATTTAAAGCACGCCTTAAATTTCCCTCTTTCTGTGTGAGTCCTATTTTCTGTGCTATTGAGGTTCTAGCTAGAATGTTCTTGTCTTATCTATATTCTGAAGTGTTTCCCCATGTATTTTCCTCTAGCAGTTTGGGATTTTAAATTAAGGTTTTTGACTCACTTTGGATTGGTTTTTGTATAGGAAGAGAGATGTGGCTTTGATCTTTTTTTCCCCTACAGTTAGATATGCAGTGTGACCAACATCACATCTTAAAAATGTTGTCTTTTTATTTCAGCCAGGTTTTTGTCAAAACTGAAGTGTGTACAACTATGTGGATCGATTTCCATGTTCTATAGTACGGTCCATTGGTCTACATGTCTGTCTCTGTGCTAGTACCATGCTAAGCTGTCTCTGTGCCAGCATCATACTATGCTGTCTTTGTCACTACAGACATATAACATAGTGTAAAATTATACAATGTATTACTTTCAGTAGTGTTGAGCAAGATTAATTTATTTTTGACTTAAAACCTATGTATTTCTTACCATGCACTCTTCATTTGTGGAAAAATAAATCTGAAAAAGAATGAGCATACCCTAGAAACTATAAGGCAGGGTACATTTTTCTCAAGTTTGTTTGGTTAATTCTTTTGTTTTGTTTTGTTTTGTTTTGCTTTACTTTGTTTTGTTTCGCTAGACACATTCTTACTATTTAGATTTAGCTGGCCTGAAACTCACTACATAGACCAGTCTGCCCTATGACATACAGAGATCCACCTACCTCCTCTGAATCCTGAGAATAAAGACAGGCTTGGCCATCCATGGACTATTTCCTAAGTTTTAATAAAAAGGACTCACTCTCAATGCTAACACACCTAGGTTTAGCTCTTAGAGTGACCGGGCCATCTAATATGTACTGTCTGGATCATGAGTTATCTCACTCTTGTTACATGCCTGCCTTTTATTGAAAATAGGTTCTTTTCTCTTCTAATATATTCCAATTACAGTTTCCTCTACTCCTCCCAGTTTCACTCAATCTCTTCTCCCATCTAATCTCCTCTCTTTTTGTCTCTCTGGAATAGAATAGACTTCCAAGAGGTTAAAACAAAAATCATCACATCGAACAAAGTTGGACAAGGCAAACCAACAGAAGGAGAAGAGTCCAAGAAAAGGCACAAGAATCAAACAGCCACTCTTTATCCACTCAGGAGTTCTATTAAAAACACCAAACTGGAAGCCATTAATACCTACACCGAGGACTTGGCACAGACCCATGCAGGCCCAGTACATTCTTCTTCATTCTCTGTGAGTTCATATGTGCTTTTCTTGCTTGAGTTAGAAAGACCTTGTTCTCCTGGAGTCTTCCATCCCTTCTTGCTTTTACACTGCTACTTCCTCTTCCATGGGGTTCCCTGAACCCTGAAAAGAGGGGTTTGATGGAGACTCCCATTAGAACTGTGTAGTCCAAGGCTTCTATTTCTTTGTGCAATATGGCTGTGGGTCTATGTATTTGTTCTCATCTGCTGCAGGAGGAAGCTTCTTTGATGATGGCTGAATAAGGAACTTATCTATGAATAAAGCAGAATATCATTAGAAGACATTTTATCTCTGCATTTTTCTTTCTTTAGACAAGTATTATTTGGTTTTAGCATAGATCTCTGGGCTATGTAGTCTATGGTTCTTGAATAACCAAGTAGTATCTAGTATGGATTCCTTCTCACTAAGTGTGCCTTCAATAAGATCAGATGTTAGTTGGTTAATTTCACAAGCTTTGAGCCACTATTGACCTAGCATATCTTGCAAGAAAGACAATATTGTAGATTAAAGGTTTTATGCCTGAGTTGGTGGCTACATTGTTCTTTTGGTAGCATGCAGAGGAGTTCCCCATATGAAAGACTCTAGAACATAGAGGTGAAGATTCTATGTATGTACCAGCTTAACTTGTCCATGTTCAATAAGCTGTGTAGGTGTTGTCTTCAACAATGAGATTTTGCTGTCAGTTGTTGGAGAGCAACCTATTACTGTCTTGGCAACAGCCAAGGTTGTTTGGGGAGTCTTATAAGACTCTTTGGCCAAAAACCTAGTTAGTTATAACTCTAAACAGTTACTAGAAGCTTCATTTGGTGGCAAGAGATGGCCATTCAGGACTTTGTCTCCCTCATATTGAGTCTTCATTAGGATCACCTTCATATATTTTAGGAAGTTTCTACAGTACTAGGTTTTCATGTCACCCTCAGATGCCCTTTATTTCCTTCCTTAAACACATCTCCGCTCCTTCCCACCTGATTTTCTGGTTCTCATTCCTCCCACTCCCAGTTTACCCATAAAATCTATTCTATTTTCTCCTCCCAGAGAGATCCATGTGTTTCTCCTAGTTCCTTCCTCTATACTTAACCTCTCTGGGTCTATGGATTATAATTTATCATTAATTTAACAGCTAATATCTATATATGAAAATGAATATATACCCTATTTATATTTTTTCTAATTCCATCCATTTGCCTGCAAATTTCATGATGTCCTTTTTTAACAGCTGAGTAATATTCCATTGTACGAATATAACAGATTTTCTTTATTCATTCTTCTAATGAGAAATATCTAGGTTGTTTCCAATTTCTGGCCATAAACATGATTGAGCAAGTGTCCATGATGCCGATTAGGCATGCTCTGAGTATATGCCCAGGAGTGGAATAGCTGAATCTTGAGGTAGGTTGATCACCATCTTTTTGAGGAATGGCCATATTGATTTTCAAAGTGGTTGTACAACTTTGCAATCCCATAAACAATGGTGGAGTATTTCCCTTGCTCCACATCATCACCAGCATCAGCTGTCTCTTTTATTATTGATCTTAACCATTCTAATAGGTATAAGATGGAATCTCAAAGTAGTTTTGATTTGGATTTCCCTGATGGCTAAGAAGGCTAAGGATGGTGATCATTTCTCTAAGTGTTTCTCGGGAATTTGAATTTCCTCTACTGAGAATTCTCTGTTTAAATCTGTTTCCCGTTTTTAAAAGTGATTATTTTCTAGTTTCATGAAGTCTCATTTACTAATTGTTTGTCTTACCTCCTGTGGTGTTCTGTTCAGAAAGTCTTTTCCTTTGTTAACAAGTTGAAATCTATTCCTCACTTTCTGTTGTATCAGGTTCAGTGTGTCTGGTTTAATGTTGAGGTCTTTGATCTATCTGGAGTTGAGTTTTGTACAGAGTGACAAATATGGGTCCATTTAGATTCGTTTACATGCAGCTATACAGTTTGACTAGCACCATTTGTTGAACATGCGATCTTTTCTCCAGTTTGTACTTGGTGTTCTGTTTATCAAAAATCAGGTGTCCATAGGTGTGTGGATTTATGTCTGAGACTTCAATTAGATTCATTTGATTTATATATGTTTTTATGCAAATATCACACTGCTTTTATTACTATTATTTTGTAGTACAGCTTGATATTGGGAATGGTGAGATTTCTAAAAGTTCTTTTATTATTCAGAATTGTTTTTAGCTAGCCTAGATTTTTGGTTTTTCCATATGAAGCTGAGAATTGTCCTTTCAAGATCTGTGAAGAATTGTGTTGGAATTTTGATTGGATTGAACAAATCTGCTGAATCTGTAGACTGCTTTTGGTAAAATGACCATTTTAATTATACCAATCCATAGCATGGGGGCTCTTTCCATCTTCTAATATCTTCTTTAATTTCTTCCTTCAAAGACTAGGCATGGTTTTTTTTTTAGGAGTCTTTTACTTGCTAGGCTAGAGTTACTCTCAAGATATTTTATATTATTTGAGGCTATTGAAAGAGGTGTTCTTTCCCTGATTTCTTTTGCAGTCCATATGTCATTTGTATATAGAAGAGATACTGGGTTTTGTGGATTCACTTTGTATCCATATACTTTGTTGAGAGTGTTTGTCAGTGGTAGAAATTATCCAGTGGAAATTTTAGGGTCACTTATATATACTATTATATCATCTGGAAATCAAGATACTTTGACTTCTTCCTTTCTGGTTTGCACACCTGTTCTCTTGAGTTTTGTACAGAGTGACAGTTGTCTAATTGCTCTAGATAGAACTTTAATTTTATATTGAATATATACAGAGAGAGTGGACAGCCTGTCTTGTTCCTGTTTTAAAAGGAATTGATCCCCAAGGAGTTCTGACACGCCCAAACTCACAGATGAGTCCCCGCCCTGCCCCGATATCCTGCCTAACTGGGACTCCACCTCCCTGGGACCCAAAGGACCCAGAGATACACATTCCTTTCAGTTTGCATGTGTGCAACAAAACAAGACTCACAGGAGGGACAGGCTCCAGTCAGAGACAGCAAGGACAGTTAACACCAATCATAACCAGATAGAGAGAGGCAAGCACAAGAACATATGCAACAGAAAAAAAACTGCTACTTGGCTACATCAGAACCCAGTTCTCCCATTACAGGAAGCCCTGGATACCCTAACACACCTGAAAAGGAACAATCTGATCTAATATCTCCACTCATGAAGATAATAGAGGACTTTAAAGAGGACAAAAATAACTCCCTTAATGAAATACAAAAGAACAAAGGTAAACAGGTAGAAGGCCTTAATGAGGAAACACAAAAATACCATGAAGAAATATAGGAAAACACAATCAAACAGGTTAAGGGATTGAACAAAACCAATATGCAATATATACAAAGAACTCAAGAAAGTAGGCTCCAGAGAACCAAATAACCCTATTTAAAAGTGGGGTACAGAGCTAAACAAAGAATTCACAACTGAGGAATCCAGAATGGCCGAGGAGTATCTAAAGAAATGTTCAGCATCCTTATTCATCAGTGAAATGCAAATCTAAAGACCCTGAGATTCCACTTCACACCAGTAAGAATGGCTAAGATAAAAATTCAGGTGACAGCACATGTTGGTGAGGAAGTAGAGAAAGAGGAACACTCTCCATTGCTGGTGGGATTGCATGTTTGTACAACCACTTCGGAAAACAATTTGGCAGTCCCTCAGAAAATTGGAAGTAGTTCTTCCTGAAAACCCAGCTATACCACTACTATGCATTTAACCAAAAGAAGCTCCGACATATAACAAGACCACATGCTCCACTATATTCATAGCAGCCTTATTTATAATAATCAGAAGCTGGAAACAATCCAGATGTCCCTCAACAGAAGAATGGATACAGAAATTATGGTACGTTTACACAATGGAGTATTACTCAGTTATTAAAAACAACAACTTCATGAAATTTAAAGGCAAATAGATGGAACTAGAAAATATTATCCTGAGTGAGGTGACCCAGACACAAAATGACACACATGGTATGTACTCACTGATAGGTGGATATTGTCCTAAAAGTTAAGAATACCCACAATACAACTAACAGACCATATGAAGCTTAACAGGAAAGAAGACAAAGTGTGGATCCTCCAATCATACTTAGAAGGGGGAACAAAATAATCACAGGAAGTAGAGGGAGAGCAGGACCTGGGAGGGAGAGGTGGGGAGGGAAAAAGGGCGGGCAGGATCAGGTATGGGAATAGACAGGAGAGAAGCATAGAGGGTCAGGGAAATGAACAGAAATATGTAGTGGGATGTGTATGGGGGGGAACTACGGGTAGCCACTAGAAAGTCCCAGATGCCAGGGAGGGAGAGGTTCCCAAGACCCAATGGGGATGATATTAGTCCAAATCCCTGACAAAGGGCAGATGGAACCTGTAGAGACCACCTCCAGTAGATAGGCATTGCTCCCAGTTGAAGGAAGGGGCCACCTACGCATCTTAAAAATTCTAACTCAGAATTGTTCCTGTCCAGAGGAAATGGAGAGACAAAAAAAAATGGATCAGAGACTGGAGGAAATGTCATCCAGAGACTGCCTTACCTAGGAATCCATCCCATCTGCAGACAATAAACCCTGGCACTATTGCTGATGCCAAGAAGTGCTTGCTGACAGGAGCCTGATACAGCTGTTCCCTGAGAGGGTCTGCTAGCACCTGACAAATACACATGCAGATACTCACAGCCAACAATTGAAATTAGCCAGGGGATCCCAATGGAAGAGTTAGGGGAAGGACTGAAGGAGCTGAAGAAGATTGCACCCCCATAGGAAGAACAGCAATATCATCCAACCAGGCCCCCAAGAGCTCCCAGCGACTAAATTACCAACCAGAGTATACATGAATAGGTCCATAGCTCCAGCAGCAGAGGACTGCCTTATCTAGTATCAATGGGAGGGGAGGCCCTTGGTCCTGAAGATGCTTGTTGCCCCAGTGTAGGCGGATGGTAGAAGGGTGAGGAGGGAGTAGGTGGGTGGAGGAGCATCCTCTTAGAAACAAAGGGGAGGGAAGATGGAGGTGTGTGTGGAGGGGAGAGTGGGAAGGGGGACAACATTTGAAATATAAATAAATAAAATAGCCAAAAAGGGAGGAATTGCTTTTAGTTTCTCTCCACTTAAATTGTTATTGTCTATGTGCTTGCTTAAAACTGCCTTTTATTATGGTGAGCTATGTTCTTCCTATACCTAGCTTTCTAGAACTTTTATCATAAAGATACGTTGGAGTTTGTCAATCTAGTAAGATGTTCATGTGGTTTTTATCCCTTTCAGTTTGTTTATATGGTGGATTATATTGACAGATTTCCATTTGTTGAACCATCCCTGTATCTCTAACACAAAGGCTACATCATCATGCTAGATGATCTTTTTGATGTATTCTTGAAATCACTTTTGCAAGCATTTCATTGAGTATTTTTGCATCAATGGTAATGATTGAAATTGGTCTGTAATTCTTGTGCTTTATTGGGTCTTTATATGGTTTGAGAATCAGGGTAACTGTGGGCTCATAGAAGGAATTGGGCAATGTTCCTTATGTTTCTATTTTATGGAATAATTTGAGGAGTATTGATGTTAGTTCTTCTTTGAAAGTCTGGTAAAATTATGTGTTAAAATCATCTGGCCCTGAGCTTTTGTTGGTTGAGAGACTTGATGACTGCTTTTACTTCTAGGGGTTTAAATTGCTTATCTGATCTTGATTTAACTTTAGTAAGTTCTATCTATTTAGAAAATTATACATTTCTTTTAGACTTTATACTTTGTTAGAGTATGTGTTTTTAAAGGAACAGTGCCCAATTCCTTCTATAAGGCCACAGTTACCCTGATTCTCAAACTATATAAAGACCCAATAAATCAGGACAATTACAGACCAATCCTTATGATTCTCTGGATTTCTTCAGAGTATGTTGTTATGTCCCCCTTTCACCCTTGATTTTGTTAATTTGGATATTCTTTCTGCATTTTATGTAATTTGGTTAAGGGCTTGTCAATCTTGTGGATTTTCTCAATGAACCAACTCTGTTTTACTGATGCCCATTCCTTTTGGATCTGGTTTCTTTCTTTCTTTCTTTCTTTCTTTCTCACTCTCTTCCTTCCTTCCTTCCTTCCTTCCTTCCTTTCTTTCTTTCTTTCTTTCTTTCTTTCTTTCTTTCTTTCTTTCTTTCTTTCTTTCTTTCTTTCTTTCTCACTCTCTTCCTTCCTTCCTTCCTTCCTTCCTTCCTTCCTTTCTTTCCTTCTTCCTTCCTTTCTTTCCTTCTTTCTCTCTCTCTCTCTCTCTCTCTCTCTCTCTCTCTCTCTCTCTTTGTTCTAGAGCTTTCAGGTGTGCTTTTATGTTGGTGATATGAGATCTTACCAGTTTTTTGTTGTTTTGTATTCATTTGTTTATTATTTTTGTTTTTTGTTTTTTTGTTTTGTTTTTTTTTAATGTAGGCACTTAGTGCTATGAACTTGCCTTTTAGATCCGTTTTCATTCTGACCCATAATTTTGGATTTGCTGTGTGTTCATTTTTATTCAATTTTAGGAAGTATTTATTTTTTTCTTAATTTCTGTCTTGACGCACTTGTCATTCAGTAGTGAGTTGTTTAAGTTTCCATGAGTTTGTAAACTTTCCGTTGTTTCTGTTGTTGAAATTCAGCTTTAATCCGTGGTGAATGATGGAATGCTGGGGGTTATTTCAATGTTCTTGTCTCTGCTGAGACTTACTTTGTGTCTTAGCATGTGGTCAATTTTGAAGAAAGTTCAGTGAGGTGCAGAAAAGAAGGTATATTCTTTGGCAGTTGGGCAAAACATCCAGTAAATAATACGTTCAGATTATTTTGTTTATAG
The DNA here is from genome assembly GCF_008632895.1 of Mastomys coucha. Classification (NCBI taxonomy): domain Eukaryota; kingdom Metazoa; phylum Chordata; class Mammalia; order Rodentia; family Muridae; genus Mastomys; species Mastomys coucha. Next base: position 2,272,632 of record NW_022196915.1, on the reverse strand, counting down.
CATCTGTTAACTCTAGTATTTCTTTTTTTATTGGATATTTTATTTGTTTACATTTCAAATGTTAGTTCCTTTCATGGTTTCCCTTCTACAAGCCCCCTTACCCTGCTTCTATGAGGGTGTACCTCCATTCACCCACTCCCCTCTCACTGCCCTAGAATTCCTCTAGGGGCAACAAGCCTTCACAGGATCAAGGACCTCCCCTCCCATTGGTGTCAGATAAGTCCCCTTCAGCTCCTTCAGTCCTTCCTCTAACTCTTCCAATGGGGTTCCTGTGCTCAGCTCAGATGGCTTACTGTGAACCTCTGCATCTGTACTGGTCAGGATCTGTCAGAGCCTCTCAGGAGACAGCAGTATGGGGCTCCTCTCAGTAAGCACTTCTTGGCATCAGCAATAGTGTCAGGGTTTGGTGTCTGCGTGTGGGATGGATCCCTAGGTGGGTCAGTCTCTGGATGGCTTTTAATTCAGTCTGTTCCGTTCTTTGTCCCTATATTTCCTTTTGACAGGAACAATTATAGGTAAAAAATTTGAGATGGGTAAGTAGCCCCATCCCTCAACCTGGGGGCCATGCCTAGCCTCTGAATATGGTCTCAACAGGTTCTCCCTTCCCTTTGTGGGGTATTTCAGCTAATGTCATCCCCATGGGGTCCTGGGAAGCTCTTGTTTTCCTGGCATCTGGGACTTTCTGGTTCTACTCTCAGTTCCCCACTGCTATACACCTCTGTTCAATTTCTTGACCCTCTGTACATCTCCTTCATCTCCTCCCACACCTGATTCTGCACCTCTTTTTCCCCTCCCCCTCCTCTCTTCCTCCAAAGTCCCTCCCATTCCCTATTTTCCTTGATTATGTTGTTCCTCCTTCTAAGTAGGACTGAAGCATCCACTCTTTGCTCTTCCTTCCTCTTGAGCTTCATGTGGTCCGCGAGTTGTATCATGGGTATTCCATGCTCTTTTCCTAATATCCACTTATCAGTGAGTACATACCATGTGTGTTCTTTTGTGACTGAATTACCTCACTCGGGATATTTTCTAGATCCATCCAATTTGCTTGTGAATTTCACGAAGTCATTGTTTTTAATAGTTGAGTAGTACTCCATTGTGTAAATGTACCACATTCTGTACATACACATGGATACATTCTTTATCCATTCTTCTGTTGAGGGACATCTAGGTTGTTTCCACCTTCTGCTATTATAAATATGGCTGCTGTACTATATTGAGCTGTACTATTGTGTAATATTGAGCACGGGTACTATGTCAAATTTTCTGAGAAACCACCAGACTGATTTCCAGAGTGGTTGTATGAGCCTGGAATTCCACCAGCAATGGAGGAGTGTTCCTCTTTCTCCACATCCTCGGTTGCATTTCTGCTGCCACCAGAGTTTTTGATTTTGGTATGAGGTGGAATCTCAGGATCCTTTTGATTTGCATTTCCCTGATAACTAAGGATGTTAAAACTTTCTTTAGGTGCTTCTTAGCCATTAAAAGATATTAAAGAATAGTGATTGTTGCTTCCTATTATTTTTGTTGTTAAAAGTAGAATTATTTTTGTGTGGCTATCTTCTTTTGGGTTTGTTGAAAAAAGATTACTTTCTTGCTTTTTCTAAGGTGTAGTTTCCCTCCTTGTATTGGTGTTTTCCATCTATTATCCTTTGAAGGGCTAGATTTGTGGAGAGATATTGTGTAAATTTGGTTTTGTCATGGAATATCTTGGCTTCTCCATCTATAGTAATTGAGAGTTTTGCTGGATATAGTAGCCTGGGCTGGCATTTGTGTTCCTGTAGAGTCTGTATGACATCTGCCAAGGATCTTCTGGCTTTCATAGTCTCTGTGGGAAGTCTGGTGTAATTCTGATAGGTCTGCCTTTATATGTTACTTGACATTTTTCCCCTACTGCTTTTAATATTCTTTCTTTTGTTTTGTGCATTTGGTGTTTTGAATATTATGTGATGGGAGGAATTTCTTTTCTGGTCCAGTCTATTTAGAGTGGGTAAGCTTCTTGTATGTTCATGGGCATCTCTTTCTTGAGGTTAGGGAAGTTTCCTTCTATAACTTTGTTGAAGATACTTACTGGCCTTTTAAGTTGGGAATCTTTACTCTCTTCTATATCTATTATACCTAGGTTTGGTCTTCTCATTGTGTCCTGGGTTTCTTGGATGTTTGGGTTAGGAGCTTTTTGCATTCTGCATTTCTTTGTTTTGTCAACTTTCTTAATAGTATCTTCTGCATCTGAGATTTTCTCTTCTATCTCTTGTATTCTGTTGGTGATGCTTGCATCTATGACTTTTTATCTCTTTCCTAGGTTTTCTATCTCCAGTGTTGTCTCCCTTTGTTATTTCTTTATTCTTTCTATTTTCATTTTTAGATCCTGGATGGTTTTGTTTAATTCCTTCACCTATTTGGTTGTGTTTTCTTGTTATTCTTTAAAGCATTTTGTGTTTCCTTTTTAAGGGCTTCTAGCTGTTTACCCATGTCCTCCTGTATTTCTTTAAGGGAATTATTTATGTTCTTCTTAAAGTCCTCTTTCATCATCATGAGATGTGATTTTAAATCTAAATCTTGCTTTTCTGGTGTGTTGGGGTATCCAGGGCTTGCTGTGGTGGGAGAACTGGGTTATAATGATACCAAAGTAGCCTTTGTTTCTGTTGCTTATGTTCTTGCACTTGCCTCTTTCCATCTGGTTATCTGTGGTATTAGCTGGTTTTCCTGTCTCTAACTGTGGCTTACAAGAGGGACAAACCACAGTCAGAGACAGCAAAGCCAGCTCTCTCTGGGTGGAATTTGAGTATGGAGATCTGTGCCACAGGGTCAGCTCCAGGGCACAGATGGAAACTGGAAGGATCCTGTCCCAGGCTGTTCCTTGGTTCCTGTGTCCTGATGGTTCTGGGTAGGTCCCTATTGAATTTGAGAGAAGTGGTGGTCTCACTTGTGCTCTCAGGTGTTTCAGCACTCCTGGGAGACCAGCTCTTTCCCTATGGGATTTGGGTATGGAGAGCTGTAGTAAAGGGTCAGAGCTCCAGGTGCAGATAGAAACCAGAAGCTAGCTTTAGTATTTCTGTGCTTAGTTTTTCTATTGATGACTTGTTTATTGGTGAGAGTAGATCAAAGTCTTCCATTATCAGTGTGTGAAAGTCAGTATGTGATTTAAACTGTAGTATTGTTTACTTCTTTTACAAACTTGGAGGCCCTTGTGTTTGGGGCATATATGGTAAGAATCAAAATGTCATCTTGGTGTATTTTTTCCTTCAGTGTTTACATTCGTCTTTTCCTTTCTCTTCTGATTAGTTTTGTTTTGAAGTTCATTTTGTGTAGACATTAAAATCACCACACCAGTTTGTTTCTTAGGTCCATTTGCTTAGAATATCTTTTTCAACCTCTTTACTCTGGTATAATGTTTATAATGTTTATCTATGATGTTGAAGTGTGTTTCTTGGATTCAGGGGAAGAGTAGATCTTGCTTTTGCATTCATTCTGTTAATTTATGTCTTTTTCTGAGGGATTGAGACCATTGATATTGAGAGACACCAATGATCAATGGTTGTTGATTCCTGCTATTTTGTTATGTTGTGTTTGTCTCACTTCTTTATATTTTTCTGATCTAATAATATTTATTTCCTGTGTTTTCATGGTTGTAGTTAACATCCTTAGGTTGGACTTTTCCATCTTTCACCTTCTAAAGGGCTGGATTTGTGGGCAAATATTGTTCAAATTTGGTTTTATCATAGAATTTCTTATTTTCTCCATCTATAATGACTGAAAGTTTTGCTAGGTATGGTAGTCTTGGTTGGAATCTGTGGACTCTTAGAGTCTGTATCATATCTGGCCAGGCCTATCTGCCTTTTAGGGTCTCCATTGAGAAGTCAAGTATACTTATAATAGATCTACCTTTATATGTTATTTTATCTTTTTATTTTTCAGCTTTTAGTATTCTATCTTTGCTCTGAACATTTTTATTATATAGTGAGAGGAGTTTCTTTTCTGGTCTAATTTATTTGGTGTTCATGTGTATGCTTCTTGTACCTTTATTGGCATCTCTATCTATTTTTTAAAAAAATATTTATTTATTCACATTACAACCTAATTCAGTCCTTCCTCTCCTTCCAGTACACCCTCATGTAAGTCCTTCTCTCCCCTGATTTCACCTTCCCTGTCACTATTCAGAAGGGGAAGCTCCTCCTCTGGATTTCACCTCCTACTAACCTCCCCATCTCCCCAAGACTTCCCCTCCCTCCACATCAAGTAGATGGAGGACTAGGTGCATTTTTTCCCACTGAGGACAGATGAGGTGGTCCATTTATGGTATAGGATTCACAGGTAGGTAGGCAACAGGCACAGTGACAACCCCTGCTCCAGTTGTTGGGGACCTGCATGAAGATCAAGCTGCTCATCTGCTACATATGTACAAAGGCCTAGGTTCAGCCCATGCTCACTTTTTGGTTGGTGATTTTATCTCTGGGAACCCCCTAGAGTACAGGTTAGTTGACTCTATTGGTCTTCCTGAGTAGTACCTGTCCTCTTTGAGTCCCTCAACCCTTCTCCCAACTCTTCTGTAAGACTCTGAGAGCTCCATCTAATGTTTGGGTGTGAGTCTCTGCATCTATTTCCATTGGTTGCTGGATGAATCATCTAAGAGGACAGATATGCTAGGTTTTTGTCTGCAAGCATAACCAAGTATTATTAATAGTGTCAGGTATTGGTTCTTGCCCATGGGATGGGTCTCAATTTGGGGCAGCCGTTGGATGGTCATTCCCTCAGTCTCTGCTCTGTCTTGGGTAGAAGGTTTCGTGGGTGGATTAGTGTCCTTATCCCTCCTCTGGGAGTCTTGCCTGGCTACAAAATGTTATCACCTCAGAATCCACATCCCCCACTGCTAGGAGGCTCAGCTAGACTTGACCTAGTAGATCCTTTGGGGCCTCCCTCCATACCAGGTCTCAGGCACATCCTAGAGATTGCCCCACCCCCAAAAGCCAATCTTCTCTCTCTCTCCCCTGATCTTCCTATATATGATATCTGTTTATATATGCTATGATATCTGCCACTCTCCCCTTCCCATCCCTCTTCTACCCAGTTCTTCCCTTCCATAAACCTTCAATATCTATTTTGTTTCCCCTTCTAAGAAAGATTCAACCACCCTTGCCTGGATCCTCTTTGTTATTTGACTTCTTCATGTCTGTTGATTACCCTGTACTTTATGATTAATATCCCCTAATAAGTGAGTATATACCATGTAAGTCCTTTTAGATCTGGGTTATCTCACTCAAGATGATATTTTCTAGTTCTATCCATTTGCCTGCAAAATTCATTATGTGCTTGTTTTAAATGCCTGAGTAATATTCCATTGTGTAAATGGAATTAATTTTTTCTTTATCCATTCCTCAGTTGAGGGACATTTAGTTTTTTTTCCAGTTTCTAGCTAATACAAATAAAACTGATATGGACATAGTTGACCAGGTATCTTTGTGGGATGGTGGATCATCTTTTGGTATAGGCCCAAGAGTGGTATAGCTGGGTCTTGAGATAGAACTGGCCCCAATCATCTGAGAAATTTCCAAATTGATTTCCAAAGTGGATGTACAAGTTTTCATTCCCACTAGCAGTGGAGGAGTGTTCCCCTTGCTTCAGAATCTCACCAGCATGTGCTGTTCTTTGAAGTTTTAATATCAGCCATTCTAATGGGTGTTTTGATCTGCCTTTCCCTGATTGACTAAGAACATTTCCTTAAGTGCTTCTTGGCCATTGGAAATTCCTCTGTTGAGAATTCTCAGTTTAGCTCTGTACTCCATTTTTAAATGAGTTATTTGGATTGTTGTTGTTTAATTTATTGAGTTTTTTATATATTTCATATTTTGGATATTAGTCCTCTGTCAAATGTAGGGTTGGTGAAGATCTTTTCCCAATCTGTAGGTAATTATTTTGTCCTAATGATAATGTCCTTTGACTTACAGAAGTTTTATGAGGTGTCATTTATTAATTCTTGACTAGTGGCTTAGGGCCTGAGCCATTAATGCTCTATTCAGGAAGTTGTTTCTGTACTGACAAGTTCAAGGCTATTTTCTCTACTTTCTGTTCTATTAGATTTCATGTATATCATTTTTATGTTGAGGTCTTTGATTCATTTGGACTTGAGTTTTGTGCAGGATGATAAATATGGTTCTATTTGCATGTAGATATCCAGTTGACCATTTTTCAAAAATGTTCTTCTTTCCTCGTTGTATGGTTTTGGCTTCTTTGTCAAAAATCAAATGTCTATACATGTGTGGATTTATTTCTGGGTCTTGATTTGATTCCATTGATTCACGTGTCTGTTTCTAGACCAGTGCCATGCAGTTTTTATTATTATTGCTCTGTAGTACAGCTTGAAGTTAGGGATAGTTATACTTCTAGAAGTTCTTTTATTGTTCAGCATCATTTTAGCTATCCTAGGTTTTTTGTCTTTCCACATGAAGATGAGATTTATTCTTTTAAGATCTGTAAAGAATTGTGTTGGAACTTTGATAAGGATTGCATTTATTATGTATATTGTTGCTGAGATGGCCATTTTCACTACATTAATCCTACTGATCCATCAGCATGGGAGATCTTTGCATCTTCTGATATCTTTCTCAATTTCTTTCTTCAGAATCTTAAAGTTCTTGTCCTACATGTGTTTCACTTGCTAGGTTGAGTTAAGTCAAGATATATTATGTTATTTGTGGCTGCTGTGAAGGGTACTATATCCCTACCTTCTTTCTCAGCCTGGTTATTACCTGTGTGGAGGAGTCTACTGATTTTTTTTGAGTTAATTTTGTATCTAGACACTTTGCTGAATTTTTTTTATCAGGTGTAGGGGTTCTTCTGGTAGAATTTTTGGTATCACTTATGTACACTATCATTTTGTCTTCAAATAGTAATATTTTGACATCTTCCTTTCTAATTTGTATCCCTTTGATCTCCTTTAGTTGTCTGATTGCTATAGCTAGAACTTGAAGTACTATATTGAAGAGATTTAGGGAGAGTGGATAGCCTTATTTTGTCCTTGATTTTAGTGGAAATGCTTTCCATTTCTCTCCATTTAATTTAGTGTTGGCTATTGGCTTGCTGTACATTGCCTTTATTGTGTTTAGGTATGCCCTTTGTATCCCTGCTCTCTACAAAACTTTTTATCCAGAAGGAGTGTGGGAATTTGTCAAAGGCTTTTTGACATCTAGTGAGATAATCATGTGTAGTTTTTTTGTTTCAGAATTTGTTGTGTGGTTTAAGTATCAGGGTGACTATGGTCTCAAAGAATGAGGTTGGTAATGTTTCTTCTATTTCTATTTTGTGAAATAGTTTGAGAATCATTGGCATTAGCTCTTCTTTGAAAGTCTGGTAAAGTTCTGCACTAAAACCATCTGGCTTAGGTGTTCTTTGTTATTGTTGTTTTTGTTTTTTGGGTTTGTTTGGCATTTTTTGTTTTGTTGTTGTTTTTTTGGTTGTGAGACTTTAATGACTGCTTCTCTTTCCTTGGGGGTTCTAGGACTATGTAGATAGCTTATCTGGTCTTGATTTAGCTTTGGCCATCAGTACTTGTCTAAAAAGAATTATCCATTTCATTTAGATTTCCCAATTTTGTGTTGTATAGGCTTTTGAAGTAAGACCTAATGATTCTTCAAATTTCCTCAGTGTCTATTGTTGTGTTTCCCTCTGTGTTTCTGATTTTGTTGATTTGGGTACTGATCTTTGCCTTTAAGTTAGTTTAGCTAAGGGTTTGTCTATCTTGTTGATTTTCTCAAAGAATTAGCTCTTGGTTTTGTTGATTCTTTGTATTTTTCTCTTTGTTTCTAATTGATTGATTTTAGCCTTGAGTTTGATTATTTCCTGGCATTTACTCCTTCTGGGTGTGTTTGCTTTGCTTTGTTTGTTTGTTTATTTGTTTGTCTAGAGCCTTCAGATGTACTTTTAATTTGTTAGTATGAGAACTTTCCATTTTCTTCTTGAGGTCACTTAGTACTATGAACTTTCCTCTTAGCACTGCTTTCATATTGTCTAATAAGTTTGGGTTTGTTGTGGTTATGCTCACACTTTCATTAATTCTAGAAAGTCTTAAATTTCTTCCTTATTTCTTTTTCTGACCCAGTTATCATTGAGTAGAGAGTTATTCAGTTTCCATGAGTATGGAGGCTTTTTGTTGTTTCTGTTGTTGTTGAAGTCTAGCATTAATCCATGGTGATTTGATAAGGTGCATGCAGTTATTTCAGTCTTCTTATATCTATTGAGGCTTGTTTTGTAACCCATTATATAGGCAATTTTGGAGAAGGTTCTATGAAGTGTTAAGAAGAATGTATATTCTTTTGTGTTTGGGTAAAATGTTCCATAGATATACATTAGGTCCATTTGAATACTAACCTCTGTTGGTTTCATTATTTCTATGTTCAGTTCCTGTCTCAATGACCTATCCATTGGTGAGCGTTGGGCATTGAGGTCTCCCATATTAATGTTTGCAGTTTGGTGTGTGATTTAAGCTTTGGTAATGTTTCTTTTACAAATGTGGGTACCCTTGCATTTGGGGCATAGATGTTCAGAATTGAGTTGTACTCATGGTAGATTTTTCTTTTTTTTTTTTTTTCT
>NW_022196915.1:2237081-2261351 GCF_008632895.1 Mastomys coucha | reverse complement strand
CAGGGATGCAGGGATGGTTCAATATAAGAAAATCCATCAACGTAATTCACCACATAAATAAACTCAAGATTTTTCATCTTATGAGTATGAAGTTTCTTTCCCTGCCTCTTTTGATTGCTTTATGTTGATAGTCTGTTTATTAGACATTAGAATGGCTACTCCACTTTGTTTCTTGGATCTTCTTTGTTGAAAAAGTTTTTTCTAGGCCTTTATACTGAAAGAATGTCTATATTTGTTGCTGAGATGTGCTTCTTGTATATAGCAGAATGATGAATTCAGTTTACACATCCATTCTGTTTGCCCATATGTGTCTTTTTACTGGAAAATTTAGTCCATTGATTTTGAAAGATATTAATGACCAGTGATTATCACTTCCTGTTATTATGATGTTGGTGGTGGTTGAGTGTGTGTGTTTTTTCTTTTACTGGTTTTAATGGTGTGAAATTATTTATTTCTTGGGTTTTCTTAAGTGTAGTTAGCCTCATTGGGTTGGAGTTTTCCTTCTAGTATCCTCTGTAAGGCTGGGTCAATTGAAAGGTATTGTTTAAATTTATTTTTGTCATGGAATATCTTGATTTTTCCATCTATGGTGATTGAAAGTTTTGCTGGGAATAGTAGTCTGGGCTGAAATCTGTGGTCTCTTAGGGTCAGCAAGACCTCTGCCCAGGCCTTCAAGCTTTAGAGTCTCAGATGAGAAATCGGGTATAATTCTCATCAATCTGTCTTTAGATGTTACTTGTCCCTCTCCCCTTATAGATTTTAATATTCTTTCTTTGTAATGTACATTTATTCTTTTGATTATTATGTGCCATGAGGATTTTCTCTTTTTGTCAAATATGTTTAGTGTTCTGTAAGAGAGGAGGGGGAGAAAACTCATGACAGAGATGAATGTAAGATAAATGCTGGCCAGATCACACCAAGATAGTTTGACTGACTTTAGACTTAAACTTCTTTGAACTTCTGCCCCCCTTTGATCTCCAATGCCCATCACTGTGTGATCTGAGACACATGTCACAGTGATGCTGTGCTGACCTTTGCTGAAGAAGAGAAATCACCCCTAAACTGAGCAAGCCACTGACTCCATTTTGTTTGTGAATCAGGCTGGCTCCATCTTGCCTTTTGATTTGTTCTTTTGTTCTGAGATGTTTGTATTCCAAGAATGATAGGATTGTAAGTACAAATAATATGGCAAGAGACTAAACCAACCCCCAAGCAACAGAAGCCTTGCTGATGACACCAGGCTCTGAGGGAGCCTGAGATAATGGGGTAGGAGATGATTCATAAGACTTTGGTCCAACCAAGACTGCTTACTTTGCAAGTTCCACAAACCCAGACCTTCCTTTTGCCAGCCACACCCCATCATAAATAAAGCCCCAAGGTACTTGTAAGTTCCTCCAAGATAGACCTTGAGTAACTAGACCTCTTTATTCTTTTTGGTGTAGTCACACGTAGAATAAATCTCCTCTCATGCCTTCAGGCCCACATAATATCTTTCTGGTCAGTTGGTCAAGCTAAGCCTATAAGACCCCATTTGAAGGATGCTCAATAAGCAGATCCTGGTGAAACCCTCTTTTTTCCTACCTCTTATGAACCTCTTAGACCCCTACCCCATCCCTATTTCTAAATGTCAGCTCCCAATAAGTTCATTTACATTGGCAGAAACATTATGCAGCTTCAGAAGCAGGTTGATTGAAAGGCAGCAGGGCTCCAGGTCAGGTATGCGTACATCCTGAGGCTGACTGTGAATGATTGAAAGATTCTGCTTAGGAAGTAATGGAGAAGAAATGGGTCCTGGCTTGGGCTAGCCCTTTAATGATGTAATTTTAAAAAGATGATATATTTTCTAATAAAAATAAGTGATTCTCTAAGTCTGCAGCTATGAATGAATATTTCTCAACTCTGGGGCTTTGCTTGTTTGCTTTAGTCAATTGATGGAGGTAGATAACATAAATGTTCTCTGTCTTTGCCTTTGGGTCTGTCTCTCTGTCTCTCTGTCTCTCTCTGTCTCTCTTTCTTTCTCTCTTTCTCTCTCTCTCTCTTTCTCTCTCTCTCTCTCTCATATGTTAGAAGCCCTCAGAGTGTTTCATACCTCTTGATGTTGGTTCGATGTTTCTACACCAGGTACTTAGAAATTATAACATAAAGCCAAATGCAATGGCTAACAAATTCAGCATTTCATTGAGTCTGTAAGTCCTGGCCACACCAATAATAATAATAATAAAACCCCCAACAAAGACAGGATGGAATTAGCATTCCAGTTGTTGCTGATCTAACCACAAGGATTTCTTAGTATGCCATCAGCCTGCTTATTTTCTACAAACATTCTATAAACAAGGAATCCAGTTTTTAATCTTTCTTTCAGAGCTGAGTACCAAACAAAGGATCTTGTGCTTAGTTTTAATCTTTTGAAATAAGTTATTGATTTGCTAAACTTATAGTTTGTTGAGATAGAATTGGAAAATTTTGCTTAACCATTCAGAGAGACTTCTGAGAGGGGAATTAATGAGAATTCTAAATGATGATCTCCAGAAAATGTTGATTCTTCAATGAATAATAAAGTTAACTCATGCTCATGTACAACTCCCTGGGTTCTATCCCCAAGTGCCAAACTCCTAGTCTCTGCCAGTGGACTCTCCTCTGTGAGACACAGGCAGCTCTTAACATCTAATTCAAAAGGAAAGTCACTAAAACTGGGTATCTGTGTTGCAGAGAGATTAATGGAATGGTAATGGAAGTAAAATGAGCTTTTCTATGGAGAATAATAGACAGGAATTTTATTGGAGGAATTTGCATGTCTACTTGTCTACTCACTGGCAAGGCAGGATTTATCCTTAAAAAGGAGATTCTGATAGGAGCCTGATACAGAGTCACATGAGAGCCTCTGCCAGAGCCTGATATATACAGAGGTGAATGCTTGCAGCCAACCATTGAACTGATCACCGGGTCACCAATGGAGGAGTTAGAGAAAGGACTGAAGGAGCTGAAGGGGTTTGCAACCCCATAGGAAGAATAACAACATCAACCAACCAGAGTTCCCAAGGTCTAAACCTCCAACTAAGGAGTACACATGGAGGGACCCATGGCTCCAGCTGTATATGCAGCAGAGGTGGGCATCAATGGGAGAAGAGACCCTTGGTCCCATGAAGGCTTGATGTACCAGTGTAGGGGAATGTGAGAGTGGGGAAGTGAGAGTTGTTCGATAGGTGGGGGTACATGCTCATAGGAGGAGAGGAGATGGGATAGGTTTTTTTTTTTTGGAGGGGAAATCGGGAAAGGGGATAACATTTGAAGTGTAAATAAAACATCCAATAAAAAGAAAAGGAAAAAAAAAGGAGATGCTATTTGTAGAGTGTAGTTGTTTTTTCTGTACTTCCAACTGCCCCAGGGTCAGTGCCCCCAAATCTGGGGAAAATAGGTTTAGAAAACAGATAGGCCAAGAAGTCTTTGGAATACAGTTACTAAATAGGCAGAGAGGGGTAGGATCCATGGCAAAGGTAACTGGGTCCAGGAGGTGGTGTTCTCTAACCCAGTCCTGGACAGGCTTGTGCCTTGTAAGTTGACTAAACAGTGCTGGGTTTCCTTTCTCCTGTGCAGAGAGTGGTATCCACTCTGACAAAGTGTTGTGCTGTTTGCCTTCTTGTGTCCTGAAGGGCTGACAGTGGGACACCCAGGAGAATCCTGAGAGTGAAACTGGGGATCCCTTTTTCAGAAAGCTTCCCCTCCAGGGTTAGACAACAAGTTAGGAAAGCTAGCCTAGCCCTCTGCAGCCTGAGTTGCTTCCTGCTCCGTGGCCACTAAGCAGGCAAAGATGGGGAAGAAAAGAATTTCAGGGTATTGTCAATTAATTTATTGAGTAGAGATAAAGGATGGACATACCTTAGACACACGTGTGGGCATTTTGGAAAAAAAGCTGCTTTTAAGACCGAGGGATAGTGGCACACATCTGAAGCAAGGCAGCAAGACTGTTGTGAAGTGGTAAGCTCAGAGTATTTGGAAAATTCCACCAGACCCCAGAACATAAAGACCCCTCCCTTCCTGGAAGAGAGAAGAGATTGATGGAGTACATAGGCACCCCTCCCTTCCTGGATTGCATTTCTCAGGAAAACTGCAGGACAGATGGACTATTGGCCACCTACAGATAAGGGAAGTCCTTGTCACATCATTCCCTAAGGACCAATCAGTTTAAAGGGTACACTGTTCCACCAATCATATTGTGCCTAGTTGCTGTTGCTCTATTCCACCCCTGAAAGCTGAATAAAAACTAGCCGAATGGGCCACCTGGAGTCACCACCTCTTCTTTGGGTGCAGGATGACCCCAGCACACTGGAACAATAAACTCCTCTTGCTTTTGCATCTATCCCCAGCTCCGAGTGGTTTACTAAGTAAAAAAATACAAGTTGCTTTATTGATTTTTTTATCTTGACAAATTTCTTTTGTACATGAAATAAGTATTAGGATAGTTTTAAGATGTATATTCTTTAGATTTAGGGATATAGGGATTGCAGATACCATTACATTTCAGAGATGGAACAGTCTAACTCCAAGTACACATTGCTTATTGCTTTGAAAAATCATTTTTATTTCTATTTATTTATTTATTTATTTATTTATTTGGTTTTTTTGAGACAGGGTTTCTCTGTATAGCCCTGGCTGTCCTGAAACTCATTATGTAGACCAGGCTGAACCCAGAAATCCACCTGCTTCTGCCTCCCAAGTGCTGGGATTAAAGGCGTGCACCACTACTGCCCAGCTTGAAAAACTATTTTTGTTTGTGATATTTTCAGGCAAATGAGCAGTATTCTGTTGACAATTTGACTTTGTCAGGTGTTTATTGAAGCCTGGTAGGTTCCATAGTGATGATATTCTTTCCCTGTATAGCTTATTAATTTTCCATTGTTTTTTCTTGCTCAGCTACAGATTGCCTGTATCCTTGAACAGAGGATCACAGTCTCATAAAACAACTTTTTGGCGTCTTGTTCACAGTTTGTAATGCCTCTTCCTTATATAGAGCTCTCACCTCAGCACTGACTACAGCTTTCTCCTATATAGGCTATCCTTAGAAACAGTGCTCTTTGTAAAGAAAACAAAACAAAACAGAACAAAAACAAAACAGAACCCCCTTTAAAAGACTGTTTGCTGTAGAATAATGGTCATCCAGGACATCAGCACATAGGTTGAAGCGAATAGTGAACAGGAAGTCAAGGCCTGTCCCCAGTGACTTACAAATTTCCAGCGGTGCCACCTCCTAAAAGTTTCCAACCATCCCAACCCATGCCACCAGCTGGGAACAAGAGTTCAGACATATGAGGTGATAGGGGATACTCTGCATTCAACTCAGAACACTCAGACACCTTTTCATCTCACGAATGGATCAAGACTGGGGAGTCCACAATTTACAACAGACTCCTCTGCATAGCAGTCAGCTCATTCCTACCCATCTCTCTTACAGCAAGTATGGAGGATCTGATCTAAATGTTATTCTTTTGAAATAAGGAAACAAGAATGCTCTTGTTGGATCTGTTGGGTCAGTTTGTGTCAGGAGGACATAGCTTCCACTTGAGCAAGATGTACATGGCTGCTGTGCTTCAGCTTAAATCTCCTGGAGCCCGAAGCACATATTGAACCAATTTAGTAGATTCCTAGAATGTTCTAGATTTCTTTCCTCCTCTCTTCTCTCTCCCTTTTCTTTCTTCATTCCCTTTTGCTTTTTCAAATATTATTTGATTGTGCTTGTGTTTAGTAAATATCTTGATTTTTCAGTAGTATGCATGGCATCCAGGGTTAATAGTAAAATTCCAAAGATGTCCTCCTTGCCTGTACAAGGTAAGCTTTAAAAATAAAACTTCTCCACTAAATATTAAGGAAACTGAAAATGATTTTGGTGGTTCTTCTCTTTAGTCCCCAAAGTCATGTAGTATTCAGAGAAACACTTAAATGAGAACAATTCCCAGGATACAATAATCCTGCTCTTGCAGCCAATTAACTTTAGCCTAGAGCCAAGCATCTGATCTGGGGATGGAACCTTTTTTTATCCACACACGAAAAGCAATTAATGTTTTTTTTTTTTTATCATATCTAGTTAGGGGTAGAAGAAATGGAACTTGTAATCATCACTCTCTATTTATCTTGCTCTGTAACTCAATAGGCATACAATTTATCTAAACCTCCAATTATTCATTAATGTAGCAAATTGGTAACCTAGAAAAAGCACTTTACATTCTGCTAAATCAACTTATTAACATAGTGAAATTAAACTAGATCACACGTAGAGAACTTTTCACACAAATGTTTGCACTCTGTAATGATTTTTTAATATGAAATAATCTTGTTCAAAATTCAGACCACCTGGCCTTATTCTGTCTTGACTAGATATAAAGATTGAAGAGTTACAGGAGTCCACAGTGAAACCAAGGCAACCAGCAGATGACAAAACTACAGAAGAGGTGACACTTACTTTTCTGCATTGAGTAGTAACAACCCATTCCATACTCTTCTTTCTGAACCTCAGAGGCAAAATTGGATTGACTTGCCCAAAATATTGACTTAAATGCAATATTTTCTATTGTATTTTCACAAAAGAATAATTTTCTATTTGTACCATCAAAGTAGGCTCTGAATTATTTTTGATTAAATCAGCTCTATTAAGAATCCATTCAATTCTTTTTTTAATGACCTTGAAATAAATAAAAATTTCAAGTGGTTAAAGAAGACAGAACTAGAATGCTGGTGGTGTGTAAGGCTAGGGTTATGCACTGAGGTAGTAAGGCCTGCACAGAGGTCCTTGAACAGTGAGGAAAGCATCCCTTCGGCTGTTCCCAGTGGTGACTTTGGTGAATCCAGTGAGGGTTCTAAGGGGATTCCTTTGGAGTCTTTCTCTAGGAAGGGACTTCCTGCCCTGGCTCTTGGCATGGGCCACCATTACTCTTTTCAATGCAGCATGTTTGCCCTGTGTGTCCTTTGCTTCTGCTGATTTACAATGTAGCCATGCTTTGAAAAAAATTTCAAATAGAATATTAAAAATTGATGTGAGACTCTTTATAGTATACAGGAGAATGTATACTCAATCCAGTGACAGTGGTATGTATCTGAGTCATTGCAAGGAAGGACATCAAGTGGTATTTTTCAGTGTAACATATCCCTACTGGGAAGCACTTTTCTTATTAAGACACCGGGGGTGGGGGGGGGGAGGGGATGGAGAGGGAGAGGGAGAGCGAGAAACAGACAAAGACATACACAGAAAGACAGAAGAGACACAGAGACAGACAGACTCAGAGAGGCAGAGACACTCAGAAAGGCAGAGAGAGAGAGAGAGAAACAGAGACAGAGACAGAGACAGATAGACAGACAGCAGACAGACACATACATAGAGCACATGAAAGAGTTTAAAAGAAGAACCTTTGGAAACATATACCTCTCTCTTTCCTCTTAGTGAGTGTTCAACCCCTCACCAAACCCTTACTTATCTCACTAAGAGAAGGGTCAAACTGATTCAGCACAAGTTGAGCCATCATCTACCTTCTACTCAGCAGCTCAGGCACTTCTTCTTTCCTTTTGCTCCCTTGAGAGCCAACTTCTCCAAACATGTTTAAATATCTTCTTTCCCTCCCAGTCTTAATAGAATACATATCAGTCAGTTTTCTGTTCTAGAAGTGTGTTGGCATGGTTACCAGTCACCACCATGCAATCAAATCCAAGACACTCATCATCTTACTACTTACCACAAGTCCGCATCAGCTCCACACAGTTCACCACTCCAGCTTCCAGAAGCCCTCCTATCTCTTGTTAACCCTGCACACCACAGCCTCTTGATCCCCTCTGCCTACCTCCCAGGCATCTCTCTGGTGGTCCTTTTGCTGGGTCCCTTTCTTCTTCTTGACCTCTTATTCCTCCACTTGCATGTTTGATAGACACCTAACATCCCACACTAAGACTCTTGATCTCCTCACTAGCTAGTCTCCAACAGCTTGCTGGTGGCAAGTTGGTCATTGCAATTCCTCTTGACAAAATGTTGCCATTACTGCCTTTATTTTTGTTTCCTATCTCATACCTGATCATTATGGTTCTCCCACACATATTTATCTATAACTGGCCATTTTCACCAGTTTGCTGTTAAGGACAGAGACCTAGGTGTGGAGAGTTTTTGGTACCACTTATAGAAATTTGGCCAGTACTTGTAACTGGGCTCAAGGAAGTAGGCTCAGACAAGAATATTCACATTTGGGCTAATGCAAGAATCAAGGTGAACACAGCCAAGGAATGTGTAACTTCCCTTTTGTCTTGGTAATCCTGATAAGGCCCCAGATATAGTGACTTGGGGGCTTTGGTTATTGCTTTGTTTGAATACTACCTGGTGTGATCTCTTTGTTCATTGCCTTGTTTAATCACTTTATCTTTGATCTAAGAACTGTCCTTATTCTCTACTAGTACCTAGAATGGTATAAAAGCTCTCTGGGAAAAATTAAAGCTGCTGCAGCCTCAAAACTGGCTGGAGTCATGTTATAATGTTGTCTAATTGTCTTTCTTTTCAATCCTCACTCCTACCCTTTAGACCCTGTTGAACGACTGAGCTGTTTTGGTCACTTGGGATAAGGGAGGAGCCCAAGAATGAATGGCAGTGGCCTTAGTGAGTTTCACAGCATTGGAGATAAAGAACCTGAAGAGGCTACCTTCTGTAGCTAGGCAGGAACCCCAACAGAGTGACAGGGACACCAACTCACCCACAAAAGTCTTTACCCAAAATTTATCCTGTCTACAAGAAATACAGGAACAAGAGATAGAGCAGAGACCAAGGGAATGGCCAACCAATAACCAGCCCAACCTGAGACTCATCCTATGGGCAAGCACCAATCCAGGACACTATTCATGATAATCTGTTATGTTTGCAGACAGGAGTATAGCATGGCTGTCCTCTGGGAGGCTCCATCCAGCAACTTACTCTGACACATGCAGAGACCCACAACCAAGCAGTGGATGGAGCTTGGGGACTCTTATGGAAGAATAGGAGGAAGGATTGCTGGCCCGAAAGGGGATAGGAACTCTACAGGAAGACCAATAGAGTCAATTAACCTGGACTCTTGGGGCTCTCAGAGACTGAACTAGCAACCAAGGAGCATATATAGGTTGGACCTAGGCCTACCTGCATCTGTGTAGCAGATATTCAGCTTAGTTTTCCTGTTGGTCATTAGCAACTAGAGCAGGGGCTATTCCAAAAGCTGTTGCCTGTATGTAGAATATATTCTTCTCGATGGACTGCCTTGTCTAGCTTCAGTTGGAGTGAATGGATCTAGCCCTACAGAGACCTGATTGCTGGGATGGGGGTATACCAAATACCAAGGGGAGTCCCACTCTCTCAGCGGAAAAGGGGAGGGGCATGGGGGAGAGGATTGTGGGAAAGGATGCCTGGGAGTGGGAGAACTTTCCTCATTAGACCTTAGGTCATTATACTTTATATTCTTGCTTTCTTTTTAGAACTTTTCTCTAAACATAACTGTTAAAAGTAATCCTTCAAAAATATGGTCATTTTGTTTGTGCTAATTTCTTGTCTCACTTAGGATAAAACCAGAACACAGCTTCTGAAGAATTTTCATCATCTGGCTGTGTGGTCCCTTTAACATTACCTCATTCTCCCATGCTTCTTTGTGCTCCAGCCATACAGATCTACTTGCAGTATATCCAACATGGTATGCATATTGTCACCGCAGGGCACCTGTGGGGTCTACATTCTGAACCAGTGTCCCTCAGTTATGCCAAAAGATAATACTGTATGCAGGAGCATGCCCAGAAGCCTCTAGGGAAACTTGTCAGACTGCCCTCTATGAGGAAACACCTGCTTTTGTTTTCGCTGCCACTGTCATCTGCTTTGGTTTTGCATGGCCTCTAGTATCACTTGACAGATTTAATATTTGTTTGTTTGTTGTCTGGCTTCCTGTTGGAATGTAAATTTTAGTCAAGTGAGATAAATCCACTGTTTTATTTTCTCATTGATATGTTTCCAATAAGTAGGTAGCATCTCCTGTATACAGTCCCTAAGAATGCATTATATACTCACTAAGAAAACATTAAACACATGGCTTCTCTTGGTGACTGAGGTTACATAGCACCTGAGTGTCTTGGGAAATGAGGTGCAGACTGGTAGAATTGGTCATAAGCCATCTCCTTTAATGCTGCTGCCCAAACCCTGACCAAACATGTAGTTGGCTGTTTTGGTCTGAGAACTGAAAAATTCAAGGTGGGGTAAGGACCAGTGCTTGGTCCCTAGAAATATGGCATTAAAGCTGACCATAGTGGCATATATTTGTCTTCAAAGAAGTCAGTGAGCATTACTGGCTTCTCTCTCTCTCTCTCTCTCTCTCTCTCTCTCTCTCTCTCTCTCTCTCTCTCTCCTCTCTCTCTCTCTCCCTGTGTGTGTGTGTGTGTGTGTGTGTGTCTCATCAATGTTTCCAAGGAAGATATGGATATCTGCTACCTATATCCTTTGTACAGGGCAAACTGGTTCTCTACAGCAGGGTGATCAGCAGAAAGACTCAGCTTTTTTGGTATCTGTGCCAACTTCAGCTTCTTCCTTCTCCATTCCCCCCAACACCCAGTATCACCCTGAGTAGAGGCAAGATTTCTGCTTCAAGCAGTGTGATTCGGAGGGGCTCTACTCCTGTGAGCTCCCCAAGGCTTAGTTGGGCCTCAATCCAAGCTGTACTACTTCCTCCTTCCTCCCTCCCTTTCTGTCTTTATGCGTAAGTACTTGAGCTCAGTCTCTAGTGCCATATAAACTTGGCACTTCTGCAATCTCAGTACCCAGAAGCTATGGAGAAAGATCAGAAGTTTAGGTTCATCTTGGGATATGTTCAAGGGCAGGCTGGGATATATGCAATTCTATCTCAAGAAAAGCAAAAGTATATAAATTTCAAATAATTTTTGCCCAGGCAGGAGTTACTTTAATCTTCAGCTGCAAACCCTGGAGAAAATATGCTGATATTTTTCTTGCTTTTAGAAAGACATGCATTAATAATCTGAGAAATTCTGATATTTTGACCTAGATAGTGTGTGCTATGAAATTTCTCTCATCATCTTTTGCCAGATACCCGTAGTCCAGTTTGTGACCTTCTGATTTTCCATGCTTTGTCCTGGTCCTATGGAAGCATCACAGATCCCCAGGCATCTTTGAAGTGACCATGTACTACAGAATACCATTCACTCACTTTTTTTTTGGGGGATCTGTCATAGTTAATTTTCTATTTCTGTGAAGAGACATCAGGACAGGGCACTTAATAAAAGAAAGCATTTCCCTGAGAGTTTGCTTACACTTTCAAAGGATAAGTCCATGACTATCATGGCAGGCAGGCATGGCAATGGATCAGCAGCTAAGAGCTTGCATCTGATCCAAAGGCATAAGGAGGAGTTGGGGAAGGAGGAGAAGGAGAGGGAGGGAGGAGAGAGCAGAGGGCAAAGGGGAAAGGGGAAAGGACAGAGACAGGAAAGAGAAGAAAGAAGAGAGGAGAGAGAGAAAAGAGAGGAGAGAGAGGGAGGGAGAGAGAGAGAGAGAGAGAGAGAGAGAGAGAGAGAGAGAGAGAGAGAGAGAGAGAGAGAGAGAGAGAGAGAGAGAGAGAGAAAGAGAGAGAGAGAGAGAGAGAGAGAGAGAGGAGAGACTGGGCCTGGCATGGACTTTTGAAATTTCAAAGCCCACCTGCAATGGCAAGCCTCTAGCCCTTTTCAAAATAGTTCTTCCATTTAGGAATTAATCATTAAAAATATGAGCCTGTGGGAGGCATTCTCAAACCAACACAAAATTCCATTTGGAGTTTTTGTTTCTGTTTATGGTTTTTGCCTTCCCTACTTCTTCTCCATTCAGTTTAAGTGAAAATGAGTACCTACCTATCTGTCTGTTTTTCTATCTGTCTGTCTGTCTCTCTGTGTGCATGTGCGTGTGTGTATATGCCTGTGATGTGGTATGAATATGGAGATCAGAGGATAACTTCCAATAATTGGTTCTTTCCTTCTACCAAGTAGGTTTCAGAGTCTGAATTCAAGTCTTCAGATATGGTGGCAAGCACCTCTACTCACTGAGCCACTATAGAAAGGCCCATTGATAAGCCTAGTGCTGTGACCTGCCACCTCATACTCAAAATCGGTCTGTACAGAGTCTGTAGGAAGAGAAGCTGAGCTGGGAGGGAACCAGACAGCCTAGGGGTGATCTACTGACTGCCTGGATCTTAACATACTTAAAGGTGGTCTTCTGTATACTTTCCATATGTGAAACAATAACCTCATGATTTCAAAATAAAACTTTATATGTCTTAAGTAACACCTAGCACCCACCCTCTGCCCCAGCCTTGGCAAGCACCTTCATATTCTATGAAGTGTGTCACATTTGTTGAAAGGTCAAATAATCTTTCTGTATTTGTTTCTGTGGCAAAATTCTTGACCAAATCAACTAAGAAAGGAGGAGGTTTCTTTTGTCTCACAATTTAATAGGAATTCCAAGAAAGTGAGTGAAGGAAGGCGAGAACAGAGTGATTAATGCTGGTGCTCTGTCCACTTTCTTCTTTTAGGTCATCCTAGTTACCTCAGCACAGGTGTTATGCTTTGATGAAGTGACCCCATAGGCTTATAGGAGTGGCACTATTTGAAAGTATGGCTTTGTGGAGTAGGTGTGGAGTAGGTTGGAAGGAAAGTGTCACTGGGTGAGTGAGCTTTGAGGTTTCAAATGCTCAAGACAGGCACAGCATCTCTCTCTCCCTGCTACCTGATGATGCAGATGTAGAACTCTTGAATCCTTCATCATGTCTACCTGCATGCTGCCATGCTTCTTACCATGATGGTAACAGACTAAATAAATCTTTGAAGCTGTAAGCTAGCCACCCCCAATTAAATATTTTCTTTTATAAGAATTCATCCTGGTATCTCTTCACATCAATAGGACACAGAGTAAGGCACTAAGGGATTGTCCCACCTAATTTAAGGGTAGGTCTTCCCACCATGGTTAAGCTACCACACTAATCCCTCAAAGGTATACTCAAGGCTTCTCTGATTCCAGAGTTTTGGTGATTCTCAAGGCTGTCAAATTGACAGTGTCAACTATCACAGTGTTCCTTGGTGTTTCACAGTGCTTTGTCTCTAGTTCATTGGAACATGAGTCTCTTGCCATGGTTTTGGGGTCTTAAATCTTGTATTAGGTACTGGCATTCTCAGTTCAAAGTCTCTGCATTCTTCATTCCTGCATTCTCAGTATGTCATAGAGTCCCTGGCAGGTATTATCATATACTTAGAAAAAATGCAGAGAGGGATGATACTGTACAAATGTAATTTTTCAAATATACTCAGAAGTGATCTCCACTGGTGGGGTTAGGTGTGCTTTTTTCTAGTTCTTTATTCTTCATGTTGCTGTACATGACTCTAATTCCAGAGTATGGAAGGTAAAGCAGGAGGATCATGAGTTCACTGACAGTCTGGTAACCAAGAGGCTCTATCTCAAAAAGCAGAATGTTTTGTTTTTTAGAGAGGGAGAAGTATGTGGCTGTGCACATTCCAGCTAGGGTGTGTGGGTTGTACAGTCCAGCTAAGGTGTGTGGGTTGTATGGTCCTGCCAGGGTGTATGAGTTTCTGCTGCATGTAGACTGGCATCATCATCACTGCTCTGCTTTCCCTAGGAACTGTCAGATTACTATTTCTGCAATGAATAGAGAAACAGTTGCTTTACTTTTGTGTTACAAAACACTGGGTTCTAGTAACAGTGGGAACTTCCTTATCCTAGGAAGACTTACAGGAGACCAGAAAATCTAAACCCATCTTTCAAGGATGGGTGAAGTTCTCATGCACATTGTGAACTACCACCACCTGCTTTGTTTTAGCATACTTACAAGTAAAACCAGTTAGTCTTTTGGCTATTTTAATGAGTTTTCTTAGTTGCTTGCAACATTTATTTTTGCTACAGTTAAGCAAATGTATTAAAGGCATGCAGAGATCTCTCAAACATGGTTGTTGACTTTACCCAGAGCTTTGTTATTAATAATTTCTCTGTAAGCAGCTCTGTAATCCTTCTGGTTTGGGGGACAGAACCCTTCTGATATCAAAGGAGGAAGAGAGAGACAATAAACCTCTGTAAATTAAGGGAGGATATTGTAGGATGATCTCTGGCCTTGATGTAGTTTTCAAAATACATCAAAGGGAAGCAACAAGAAGTGATTATTACAAGTCAGGAGCTGTAGATTGTGGTATGGGTGTCCTGGTTGAGATCTTAAGCCATCCCTCTATTAGGCAGAAATTATTGGGAATAGAATTCCACATATTTTACTTATAAGGAAAGCAAAGAATTATTGTCTTCTAATTTCATGACATACTGTCAGATCTATTGATTATATGCCTCCCTTTTGGTATAGATATATTATTTGATTTGGCTCTGCAATAAATTCACATTTCTAGGTTAACTTATCCACTGTTCCTCCATGTGTACCTATGCAGAGCTGCCTTAGACAAAGCAAATGAAGTGAGGTTTGCTTGTCCCATGTTATTAAAGTGCAAATTTGCTGAGTAAGAGTTGGCTACAGACTGGGAAAACAATAAAAATAAATACCATTTGAAATCCCTTTGAATGTACAGTGACATTCAGAAAAAGCTCCTTGTGTTTTGTTTGTGTGTTTGTTGTTATTTTTTTCCAAAGCCAAGAGCAGAGAAATGAATTGTGTAAATGTTTTTTGTTGATTTTCCTATGGTCTTAAAAATCTCAAGACTCTTTCAGAATTGATAGGAGGACTGCATTAAGTACCCTGTACAGAGTAGAGAAAAATCAAGCCTATCTGCAGATGAAAGCATGACCACATGGCAATTCCAGAAGCCAATTTCCATGGGGGATGTTGGCTTAGAGAATAAGCAAGCTAGAATTGCCATCTGAGTTATACTGGGGGCTATTTTAGGATAAACTGCAACCTGGTAATTATCTCTAGTTCTGATTGATGGGTTGGAGGGTAGAAAACACATTAGCTCTTGATGGCTTCTTTCCTTTGGATCATGAAAGCCAGATGTTTATGGATCAGAAGTAATTTCACAATCAAAAATTTTAAAAAATCCTGTTTGGCATTCCCAAGTCAGAAGATGTCAGTTGTCTTGACAACATACATGGCAATGTGCTGATTAAGTTGACTCTAGGTGGCAGAGGTAGATTACAAGTCTCAGTGAGATGAATTGTGTGAAAGTCTGTATAAGAAAGCATTTTGTACTAGATAGCATCTGTAATCCTATTTGGAAGATACTAATGGACTTCTATCAGATGCTTTTGAGGCAGCAAGTTGCATCCTGCTGGCTGTGTCATCTTAGTACACATAGGCAGACAGTTACTAGCATCCCTCATCCAGTGTAGGGTATCAAGGATAGTGTATCTTTGCTTTGCAGTGTAGGGTTCTTTATAAATCCAAGAAAGAGGATCACCACAGACAGACAACCTGAGGCTGGTAGGAAGTTAATGTCCTATGGGTTATAGACTATTGAAGAGCCTTATGGGAGTTGATAAATGTCATATGCTTTTTGTTTTGTGTAAGACAAGCCTGACTTACAACGTACTTAGGCTGACATACCTCTGCCCACAGAAGTAATGAGCACACTAACACTTTTTCCTGTAGATTACCTGGTTACTGCTCTCTGGGTTCATTTCTAGTAAACCCATCTATTTACAAGAGGCCATTTCTCTAGCTTTTTGTTCTGCAGGGATTACCTAGCCCCATTGCCTCTGGACTTAAAACATCTGAATTACAAAATCTGAAAAAGACACAAAGTTACAGGAAAAGGATGGATTTCAGTTGGAACTGTGGAGCTTTCCTGTAGGTAGTTTTCTTATCTTTGTGGAAGGCAAGAGACCAGCCTTTATAATGATCAATATTTTCTTGATTCTGGAGAGCAGTTGTTTCTGGTTTCTAATACTTTGATTTTAGAAGAAAGTGACAAATATGAGGAGTGCAGGTTCACATTGGTTCTTTTTGTATCATTGACGTAGTATGATGAAATGTATGTGTACAGCATTCAGTGTGGTGAGTTGTGAAGAAGAACAAGACTAGGAGGTAGGGAAGGAGAGAAAGTCATCCTTTTCTCCTTCAATGGTTAGACTTCATCCTAGGCCAAAATTGGTCCATTGATAGGTCATGAATTTCACAGGGGCTGAGACTATTTACTTCTGTGTTCTGGACTCACATGACACTTGTTATTTGATAGGTACTTAGATTAGCACCATGGAAGTGAATGGATAGATGGTCTGATTGTGTTCTCTCTGAGATGATTGTGAGAGAGAGCCATTGTTAGAACAAGGCCCAGTATCTGTTGTGAATTTGGGTCATCAGCTTGGCAGCTCAGCCCATCCTGTTCATAATGGTCACTCAGAACCCAAGTACAGAACCCAATCAAAGGCCTTCCTCGGTCTCAGAATTCTCAGGAACCCTGGTAAGCAGCTGGGATTAAAGGTCAGCCAGAAAATACAAGATCATAGAACATAAGGATTAGGGTCCTTGTGTAGGTTAGTTTTCCATCCTAAACCTAACACTTTTTTTTTTTTTGGAGCTGCTCTGATTGGTGTTTTATTTCTCCTTTACAAGTTCCACATAATAGACAAAGGCTTTTGATAACATATTGTTATCTTTGCTCAAAACAATCATATAATCATTTTAAACAACACAAATGTGTACATACATGACTGAGGTTTCTGCAGCCTATAAAACCTCTTTGGGTTTAAAAATGAAAAAAGCAATATACTGACAAGTCAACTGTAACTCTTAGGAAAACATCGGTTTCCTTACCAAACATGAGTGTGCTGTACAGGAACCTATCACCCAAGACAGCAATGAGTTCAAGCCAAGGGGAGCCAGAAGCAGCTCCCCACACCAGCTCAGAAAACCCTCCCTGACCCAGCACCTCTTCGAAGTACTCCTTATCCTCATCATAGGAAGATAGCAGTCACCCCAAGAGAAGACAGAAGCAGCAAATGCACTTGCTGTAAAATCTCTGAGTGTCTTCCACAGTATTTCACATCCAGCATCTCAGGAACATGTCCATGCAAGCATGCGTACCACGCTTTAGACTGCTCCCTTCATTTCTCTAGCAAGGGAACCAGGTCTTCCTAATTCACTTTAGGTGCCTGGGATAACAAAGTATTTCACCAGAAGGGGTATAAGCAATGATATTTGATAGGAGTACAAATAAGGAAAAAGCAGTTATCTTAAAGAAAACATGTGCTCTACTCACACTAAAATATCAGACCAATGCACAACATACTGCAAAACTGTAACACAATACGGCCAAACACAATGTTCAAATATTAAAGTGTTCAAGCATGTGAAGATCATCTTCTGAAAGACAAACTGGGTTCTTATTTTGTAGCTACCTTTGTGAAACTTAAAAAACTTCTGTCCCTCAACAAGGTCTGACACCGGTCTTGATACTTGTTAGGAAGTTTGATGAGACAATGAAAGCTCAACAGTCAGCTCTCGGGATCGTCCAGCACTCATCTTCAGCCTTCATCAGAGGACTGGGCATCATCTTCGTCCCTCATTTCTCGGTATCTCCCTGAAGATAAACCTAACACTTTTAATATAATTAGAAGGGACTAATGATACACCCCATGTGAAATTAAATGCTCCTGTTTCATATGTGCGGAGCTCCTGGTCTTGTCCTCTCTCATTAGTGCATTTCTGTGACTCTCTAGTTACCCGAAAAAGTCTCCTAGGCTGAAGAAAGTGAAGGGAAAGAAATGGACTGGCCAGTTCACAGCCAGGGATTATATTCTTAAGTATCAGGGAGCTATTTATTTTTGTTGTTGCAAATCCAGACATGTTGGCATGCTATTGGGAAATAATAACACATGTCAGTACTTCCCCATTTTCAAAGACTAGTCTTATAAACTTTGCTAAAGCATAGGCATTTTGGTTTTGACCTTCCAGGTCTCTGTCACTGTGTCTGGTTTCCTGAGCATTGTGCTTCCTCTTGCCCCAGGCTCTGCTTTTTCTTCTTGTTCTTTTGCACTGTGGGCTCTGAGCCTGACTGGGAGCTGGAGGCACTTGGCACAGACTCAGTGGGTATGTGTTCTCCCACTGACCTTTCCTGACAGCTCTTCTGCTTTCCAGCCCCCTGGATTGGAAGGAGCCAAGCATTCATTTGTCCATCAAATGTTTTATTTTTGTAGCTACTGAATCTTCCAGTTGAGTAGATGCATTCCGGGCCAGAGGCTGCCTAAATTACTTTTCAACAAAAGCTGCCCTCCAAACTCTCCTTCCCAGCATGAACTTGGAGTGTGTATTGGGGATAGGAGCAACTGGCTCCAGAACTCTGAGACAGTGAGAGCCTGGCTGGCGTTATTGACTGGTGTGCTTTGATTTGTGAAGACCCTTTGGCATTGGAAAGATCCTTCTCCTTATTCCAAATTGAACTGTAAAGAAATAATATCCTCACTTGGGTGGGATACTCATTTTCATGCCAGAGACAAAGAAGTTGCTGCTCTTCACTGCACAGATTCCTTCTCTTTTCAATGACTTTGCAGATTCTCCTATAAAGGCATAAAAATCTGCTTTCCCAAGTCTTGATTTGGACTGAGTTTGGGACTTCCTTCCACAAAGAGGATGTGATAAAGTGACTAAGTGTGACTTACTGTGACCTTGTATACTTTACTCTGTTTAGTAACACTGACCAAAGTTACGTGCAGGAGCCTAATGGGCTGTTGAATTGAGGCTCAGGTATCATTTGGACTGGCATGCTACAATCCTTGATGAAGGTCCTCTATGTGACCTATGAGCTTATGAGTCTTAATAAAGTGTCATTTGATACCATTGGGTTGTAAGCTGACAGTTATACAGCAAAGTCTAACTGAACATAGGCTTAACAACTCACCAAGATTCACTATGTTTAAGTCTCGGGAGACGGTGGCAGTGTGAATGACAATGGGCATCAGAGCTCAGGGAGTGGAGAGGACACTGCAGTACAGAAGGAATGATGCTCTGTCCTGCCTTTGTCTGACTAACTGACGGATGAGACTGAGAACATTTTTTTCATCATCTTGGTGTTTTAAAGCCTTTACCATTGTTGTAGGCTACTTTCCGTTGCAACTCTGAGCTTACCTCTAGGTTCCATCCTAGGATTTCCCTGTGCCCTGTGGTGCTATGATGGCTGGGGTTAGATAGGGCATTTACCTGACAAGAGCTTAGTTAGTCCTGGAACTCTGATTTTGGATGACTAAAGCATAACAAAGATTATGGTAAACATCCCATATTATGCCTTCTTGATTACACTTAACTCTATGGATTCAAGAAGTGATTTTTCAAATATCATTTTTATTCTTAAATGACTGCAATGTATAAGCAGGATGCAAAGATGCATAATTTGACTTCAGTGAAGATATTAGATTATGAACTCATTAACACTAAAGTCTTCAACATTGAGGCTAAAAATGATTTAAATAAATTTTATATCACAATTTCTTTCCTGGAATTTATTTCTGGACCTAGTAAAGGGTTTTATCTCTACAGGAAATAAATTCTGGGCCTACTGCTGCTTTAAAATTTTGAGATGACTATATCCAGGTTTTCCTGACTTCATCTCACAGTGGACATTCTCTCTCACGAGCAAAACTCAAAGAGCACTCAGCAGAACTTAGTAAACTCCTGAGGGAGCAGTCTTTAGACATCTGAAGCTATTTTTAGATTTATACATTTTCTCTTAAGGAAAATTTAGGTCCAAAATACATTAATATCTTTTTTATTCAATTTGACTGCTTTTCAAATAAGAATTTGAAATGATTCTTATTTTTCATTTGATTTGTATATATATATATATATATATATATATATATATATATATATATATATATATATATATATATATATATATATACATATATATACACATATACACACATATATATTATTGGATATTTTCTTTATTTACATTTCAAGTGTTATCCCCTTTCCTGGTTTCCCCCCTCCTGGAGTCCCTCTATCCCATCCCCCTTTCCCTGCTTCTATGAGGGTGTTTCTCCACCCACCCACTCACTCCTGCCTCCCTGCCCTCGATTCCTCTACACTGGGGTATCTATCATCCTTTATAGCACCAAGGACTTCTCCTCCCATTGATATCAGACAAGGCCGTCCTCTGATACAAATGTGACTGGAGTCAGGGGTCCCTCCATGTGTACTCTTTGGTTGGTGGCTTAGTCCCTGGGAGCTCTGGGATTGGGGGTCTGGTTGGTTGATATTGTTGTTATTCCTATGGGGTTGCAAAACCCTTCAGCTCCTTCAGTCCTTTCAGTAACTCCTCCATTGGGGACCCCTTGCTCAGTCCAATGGTTGGCTGTGAGCATCTGCCTCTGTATTTGTAAGGCTCTGCCAGAGCCTCTCAGGAGACAGCTATATCAAGCTCCTTTCAGAAAGCATTTCTTAGCAATGATTCTTATTTTTAAAAAAACATTCTATATTCAAGGGAGATAAAAGCTAGATGGAGAAAAACTCTGCTGTGAACTGTGTGCCTCTGGGAAGGGAGTCTTGCCTGCATCCCCTTGATGCCTGTGGTGGACAGCTTGCTGCTCATCTGACTCCACACTTTATCCAGCAGTACCTTGCCAATACAGAAACTGCAATAAAATGCCTGCTGTTTGTTTAAGGTGTCAATCAATATAGAAGTACTCATCCTAGGCCTAGAGAGCTAGAGAGAAAACTTGTATCAATCAGCGCTTATGCACTTAGAAGCCCCAGTTAAAGGTGTTTTTTAAAGGTGTTTTTCAGGAGGAAGCCTGGGACAGAATCACTCAGAGGTCATCCCTTTCCAGGAGCCTGGTATAAGCACTGGATAAGCTCAGAACCTCCCCTCCCCCTTGCCTCATTGCTGAAGGTTGCTTGAGGCTGTGTTTGCTATCCTAGTGTGCTATGCATAATAAAAAGACTCCAGAGGGAGAAATTGGTCTTTTGGAGGCAGTGTGTGCAAGGGAGGTACTGACAGACTTCCATGGAAGATTGCTGGATCCAGACATTGAGCAAGCTGCCCCTAGCATGAGGCTCGCATGATTGGATGCAGAATAATTTCACAGGGAAGGACCTCTGACATTGGATCTTGTTAAGACCCACTGAACATCCTTGAATCTCCAAAGGAAATTCTGGGACCCCAGTCACCTCCTCCATCTATCTTTTGCTTCCTCGCCCAAATCAGTGGGTTTGTTTTGTTCACACCACAGTGCATTGCTTCATTATAGGTCCAAAGTGAAGTGGACAACTGATATGCCATTTTTCCTGGGGAGATGGGAATGAACATCTGTTCACCCCAGGTAGGGCACTCATGATAGACTGAAGAAATGATTTGACCCAAGTCTAGCTTAGTGAGCCAGTGAGTTTACTGGGATTACTTATTGACAGGTGGGGTAAAGAACTACTTACAGGTGAATGAATAACACAAAGGGAGCTGAGTGACTGAAAAACTCTCCTATTTCCCCCAACAGCCTCTTTTTCCTTTTAATCATATATTTTTATTATGTAAAGCAATTTTAAAATTTAAATATATTCTGATCATATCCTTCTAATTCCACAGGTCCTTTAATCCTCTCCCAGACTCTACATACTCAACTTGAAGTTTTCTTTTAAGAATCAAACTAAAAATCAATACAACAGAATCCCCTGAAACCAAGAAAAAAAATTAAAACAACACTCAAAAAGAAAAAGCCCACAAGTTATAACCACAAAACAACTGTGAAGTCCATTATATGTTGTTCAACTACTCCTGAACATTGAACATGAAGCTTGTCCTAGAGTGGTTGATATACCCAGTGTTACTTCATTGGAGAAAATCAATTTTCCTCTCCCAGCTGGTGTAAATGTCTATTCAGTTGAACCTTTATCCAAGTGTCTAGGTATTCATTCATTCATTTGTTCATTCATTCATTTAAAAAAATATAATAAGATAAAACAAGGACTATCACATTAAAGTTGGACAAAACAGGCCAACAGAAAGAAAAGAACCCAAGAGAAGGCACAAGAACTAGAAACCCAATTGTTCACAGAAATCTCATAAAAACACTAGAAGCTGTAATACAGATGTAGAGGACCTGGTGTAGACCCCTGGAGGCTGGTATGTATGGTGCCTTTTTTTGTAAGTCACAGTAACCTCAAATGGCCCATAATTTTAGCTGTCATCCCTCCATGTATTCCCTCCCACACTCCCTCACTTCTCTCCCTCCCCACTAGATTCTTTCATTCCAGTACTCCTATCCATATTTATCTATTCTATTTCTCTTTCCTAATTAGATCTATCTGTTTCCTTTAGTCCTTAACTCTATACCCATACTTTGTGGTTCTATGGATTTTAGCTTGGTTATCATTGACTTAACAGATAGTATCCACATATAAGTAAATGCATATCATCTTTGTCTTTCTGGGTCTGGGTTACCTCACTCAGGTTGATTTTTTCTAGTTCTATCCATTTGCCTGCAAATTTCATGATGATGCCATTTCTTTTTTAAAAAATGGCTGAGTAATACTCCCTTGTGTAAACATACCACATTTTCTTTATCCATTCTTTAATTGAGGTATATTTATGTTTTTTTTTCCTCTAATTTTTGACTATTGGGAATAGAGCAGCAATAAACATGTTTGAGCAAGGGTCTCTGTAGGAAGATGGAGTATCCTTCAGGTATGTGTCAAAGAGTGGTAGAGCTGGATCTTGAGACAGATTGATTCCCATCTTTCTGTGTAGTTACACAGATTTCCATAATGGCTTTATAAGTTTTCACTCCCACCAAAACTAGATGAGTGCTCCCCTTGCTCCATGTCCTCACCAGATTAGCTGTGCCTGTTTATTTTTTAAGGAAAGACAGAAAGGGGATGGATCCAGATGGAAAGGGAATTGAGGAAGAACTGGGAGGAATAGAGGAAGGGAGGGAAAAAAAACTGTTTTCAATAGATAGCTTGGACACATCTTTCAGAGGAAATACCATAATGATTTCCATAGTGGCTGTAAAAGTTTGCCCTCCCACCAACAATGGACAAGTGTTCCTCTTACTACATGTGCATGCAAACACACACCACCACCCACACCCACACACACCACCTTAACTGTCATTTGTATTGTTGATCTCAGCCATATTGCCAAATATAAGATGAAACCTCAAAGAAGTTTGAATTTGCATTTCCCTGATAGCTAAGGATGTTCAACATGTTCTTTAGGTGTTTCTTGAGAATTCGTGTTTCTGCTATTAAAAATTCTCTCCGTAGATCTGTATTCCATTTTTAGATTTGGTCATTTGTTTTCTTTATATATGCTTTCTGGAGTTTTGTAGATATTTGGAATATTGGCCCTTTACTGGGTGTAGAGTTGGTAAAAATTTTCCCTTGGTTGTAGGCTGGCACTTTGTCTGAATGATGGCACCCTTTGCCTTACAGAAACTTTTCAGTTTTATGAGATCCTGTTTATTATGAATTGATTTTAGTGCCTGTGCTAATGGTGTTCTTCAATTCAGAAAGTCTTTTCCTGTGACAATGAGTTCAAGGCTATCCTGCTTTCTAGTGTAGTTGATTTTATGTTGAGCTCTTTGACCTTCTTGAATTTGCATTTTATGCAAATAATATGAATTTATTTGCATTATTCTAACATGTAGACATCCAGTTTGTCCCATACCATTTGTTGAAGATGCTGTCTTTTCCCCTAGTATGTATGTATTTATGGCCTCTTTTTCAAAAGTCAGGTGTCCATAGATGTGTGAATGTAAGTCTTCAGTTTGATTCCACTAATCAACATCTTTGTCCTTGAACCAACACAATACTGTTTCTATTCTTTTTTTTATTTAAATTTTAGATATTTTCTTTATTTACATGCGAATTTCTCCATTCCCAATTTCCTCTCCAAAAAACAAAAAAACAAACAAAAAGAAACCCCTGTTGCCTCCCCCCTCCCCATGCCTGCCACCCCGCCCTCTCCCACTTTCTGGCCCTGGCATTCCCCTACACTGGAGCACAGAACCTTCACAGGGCCGAGGTCCTCTCCTCCTATTGATGATCGATTTTATAATCCTCTACCATACACACGCTGCTTGAACAATCAGATCCCTCTATGTGCAGTCCTTGGTTGGTGGTTGAGACCCTGGGAGCTCCGAGGGTGCTAGTTAGTTCATGTTGTTGTTTGTCCTAAGGGGCTGCAAACCCCTCAGCTCCATTGGCCTTTTCTCTAATTCCTTCACTGGGGACCCTGCACTCAGTTCGACGGATGGCTGTGAGCCTCTACATTTGTGTCATTCAGATACTGTCAGAGCCTCTCAGGAGATAGCTATAT
>NW_022196915.1:2219426-2224171 GCF_008632895.1 Mastomys coucha | reverse complement strand
GTGATAATTTGACTTCTTCCTTTCCAATTCGTATCCCTTTGATCTCCTTTTGTTGTCTAATTGCTATTTCTTTCTTCACTAACTTGAAGTCTTTATCATATAACCCTTTTGCTTGCTTGGTTAGAGTTACCACAAGATATTTTATATTATTTGAGGCCATTTCTGAAAGGTATCTTTTCCATGATTTCTTTCTCAGACTGTTTGTCATTGTATATAAGAGGCCTACTGAGTTCTTGAGTTAATTTTATACACAGCTAGTTTTCTGAAAATGTTTATCAGTTTTTACAGCCTCTTAAACTGTCTTTCACAGCCTCTTTTATGGCCAATAATCCAACTTTTCTTATAGCCTTTTCCACAGCCCTTCCTCCAGAACCTCTTACAGTCTCTTCTACAGTTCTCTTAAAGTCTCTTCCACAACCTCTCCCACAGCCCCTCCCACAGCTTCCACAGCCTCTCACAGATCCTCCGCTGCATTGCCTGCAGACTTTCTATAGCCTCTTCTAGCTCTCCTACGGACTCTGCTTGAGCTCCTCTTAGAATCCTTCAATAGACTCTCCTACAGCCCTTCAGTCTATAGCCAGTCCCACTGTGCTCCCAGAATATTTCCTACATTCTTTCTGAGGTCTCCTATAGCCCCCTTACAGTTTTCCTAAAGCCAACTTATCGTTTCCTGCAATGTCTTCTATTGTTGCTTAACATTTTTTCAGGCACTCCATCGTAGAGAGAGCATCTTGTGGATTGTGTGGACACATCACCTGTCAATTAAAAGGCCTATGACCTATGACTTAGGTGGGAAATAGAAGGTGGGACATTGGGAAGAGAAAGAATTCTGGGAGAGATGGAGGTATGGAGATTTGCTGTAAAGATGTGACTTAGAGGGATGCATGGTACCTGAGCACAGGTAACCAGCCATGTGACAGAATGTGGGCCAGAATATATGGTATATTTTAAATTATATCTAGAGAAGAGCCTAGCTATATGGCCAAGGTATTTGTAAATATATTTTGAGTCTGAGTCTTATTTCTGGGATCACAGGGCTGGGAGGAAGAACCAGGGTCTGACCACAGCACACCACAAGTATACTCTCCACTCTTCAATCTCTGTATCTTTCTTTTGCCTATAAGCTAGCTGTCTGGACATTAGACAACACCCATTCCAATCAAAACAAAACTTAATCTCCAACCTGAAGCTTGACCTTCTCCTAGCGGCTTACCTAATCTTGATTATGGATACATCCCTGTGTATTGAGTTACAGTACTCTCTACAGCCTGTGAAGTACTCTCTACATCATTGCTCTGTGGATGGGAATTAAAAGCTCATCCAGGAAAAGGACAGAATATTTCTGTGGTGTCTACACATTACAGCACTGAGAACAGATTAGGAACTTCACAAATGCAGGCAAAGCATGCTTTCCTGACACATTCCTGTAAAACTTACAGCTTCCTGTTTTCTTGTCCTATAAAGGACTGACTTTTCAGTACTTCTGGAGAACAAGGGGCTGTACATACCTGTTTCAGATATCTCCTATTTAATTTGTGTATTTATCTATCTATGCATCTCTCTCTATCTCCTTACCTATCCATCCATCCATTTACTTATTCACTTTATAATTTAATCAAAGCCCCCTCCTTCCTCTTCACCCTGTCACATCCTCACATACCCCACCCTCACTACTTCTTCTCATTCTCCTGAGAGAAGGGGGAAACCCACTCATGGGTACCAATCCATCCTGGCACATCAAGTTGCAGCAGGACTAAGCTCATCCTCTTCCACTGAGGCCAGAAAAGGTAGCCCAGCTAGGAGAAGGAGATGCAAAGGCAGGCAACAGAGTCAGAAATAGCTCCCAGTCCAGTTGTTAGGGGTACTGACATGAAGACCAAGCTGTACTTCTACTACAAATATGTAAGGTGCCTAGGTCCAGCCCCTGCATGGACTTTTGTTGGTGGTTTAGTCTAAGTGAGCTCGTATGGACCCAGGTTAGTTGACTTTGTAAGTCTTCTTGTGGTGTCCTTGACCCCTCTGGTTCCCTCAACTCCCCCATTCTTCCACAGTCTTCCTAAGTAAGCTCCATCTAATGTTTGTCTATAGGTCTTTGCATCTATTTCCATCCACTGCTGAATGAAACCTACCAAAAGACAGTTATGTTAGAGTCCTGCTTACATCACAGAGTATTCATAATAGTGTCAGGTCTGTTCCATCTTTATTCTGACACATCTTGTAGAGAGGACACATTTTGGGTTTAGTGTTTTCTGGGTGGGTTAGTGAAGCTGTCCCGCAGTTTCACGAACTGGGTTCTGCCTAGACTGAAAGGAGAAAAGAGACCTGAAACACAGAGTTTGAGAACAAAAGGACACAAAGCCAAGTTGAGGGTTTCCAATCAAGGTTCGTTTACTTGGGGGTGGTTTGAGCTTATATAGGCAGGTAAGAACTGAAAGCTCCAGAAATAAAATATTTGCATAACATAAACATTGAGAAGTCAGGGAAGAGTCAGGAGGGAGTCACCAATGGCTCAGATGTCCTCAGGCAATAGGTGTTGTCACAGGCATAGTTGTATCTCAGCGTGAACTTCTCCTGCAACTTCTTTCAGAGATAAGCCAATAGTCTGTAGAAGGTCTTTAGGCTTAATTCCCTAGGAGACTGTCTCGGTGGAAGCTGCCAAAGGCCTGAGGCTGAACTGGGCATGGGAGGCAGCAGATTAGTGACCCTCTCCCTCCACTGGAAGTTCTGCCTGGAGTTGATTACTTCAGTTTCCACATCCTCAATTGATAGGAATATAAGGTAGGGTCATCCCCATAGACTCCTGGGAACCTCCTCTACCACAGGTCTGTGGCTCATCCCAGAGATGCCCCTCTATTCCCTCCACCCCACCCTACTCTTCTCACACCTGATCCCATTCTAGATGGTAAATATCTGCAACAGTTGTCTCTTCATTCCAAATTGCCAGCATCTTTTCACATTACGGAGCACCTAATAGACTCTTAGTATGCCGAACATGCAGGAAATGCTTTATTTTAGGCTGGGGTAACTGGGAACACAAAATAATTCTGCCAGCAAAGAATATTTGTGGTGTTGAAATCTGGGGATTCTGAGGAGTGCATAAGACTGTCAATAAAAATTGGGGTGGGAGGAGTTTGCAATATGCTGTAAGAGATAAGACATTAGGAAAATAGTTTTCAAGGAACTGTCAGCTAAAATTTTCTAGGTATTGTCCTGTAATATTGGGACTGCCTTGAAGATTATATTGTGTTCATAGAGGTAATGAATAAATTAGACATCCATGACTTAGTTTGTAAAAAGCTAATAAATAGAACCAATATCATGATGGAGGGGTTATTGAATTTTTACTTTCTTATAAACACAAGAGAGAAGGTGGAATTAAGGGTGCTTGGGAGGGGGTCATGCAGAAGAAAGTATTTTGGATTGTAGGAGTTTTTAAAAACCTGGTTGATGGAAAAAAAAGAGGTTACAGAACACACAAGGCTCTTGAATCATACTTATCTGCTGGGGTATTCTTAACTGAGGTTGGTAAAGAACAGTCCCATTAGCTATCCACCTAAATCTACTTTTTCCTTATAGAATGATTGGATAAGCAATATGGTTAATATGCCTGCGGGTGCTATATTTGTGGTACTAAACATGTGAAGTGAGCCATTTTGGATCGGAACAGAATATCTAAAAAATATGAGGCTTCTCTAGAATGTTTTCTTTTGTGTGGTAGAATTAAGGGGGTGGAGAGTTAGAAGGTGGTGAGAGCTAAGGAATTCAATAGCCATGGGTGGAAGAATTCTACAATCTGAGTCACTACAGGAATATGTGTCATAGTTAGTCTGGAACACCTAACTTGGAAGGTTTGGTGAACACAAAAAAAGCTTCAACTTCACCTGTACCACCTAACATTTTTGCCCCCTTTGTCCCAGGAGTCTAGCCTAAGCTAACTAATGCATAACATGTCTATGAGCTGTCACCATCTTTCCCAGCTTTTGTATCATGGCTACTACCACAAGAAGGCTGATGGCAGCTTCCTTGGTCTGGCCACAGGGCAGGCTACTGTTAAGAATGTATAATGAGCGCAGTGAGAGTTCAGCAACAGACACATGTCTCTGCCCTCAGAAGGACTGTGGTCTATGATAGAGCCTTTGTTTACAAGAAATTTGTTGTACAGCTGAAGAAATGTTATAGTCACAAATGCTAAGTTAATAGACCACTAGCTTTATAGACTTCATTCAGGCTCTGGCAGTCCGGAGTGGATGAGGAAGCTGAACGGAAAAGCCCAGGGGACTCCACAAACATTTTCAGGATATACTATGAAGGTTTGTCATATTGCAAGCACAGTCACCAAGTACTCTAAGTTTCTGTGTCATTAACATGATCCAGTTCTCTCATTTCTGTCTCTAGAATAGTCCAGGATGAACATGAAGATACAGACTGGGTTGTTTTTGAGCATCGGTTACATGCTTTTATTTTCTAGCTGCTTCTTTTTGCTCTTAACCCATATTCCAGGGGACACCAGGATCCCAAAGTTCATTCATTTGTTCATACTGTTCTTTGAAGCTGATCAATGACTTCCAAAGCTATAGCTGTATCCCTGGACTCTCCTGGGTTGCATTTGGCTGCAGGATGTCACCTACAGTGTCCCACAGGTCCTGGGAAGTCATCACATGCTAATGTCCCAGGCCAGCACTGATATTATAAAGAACAACAACAAGAAAAGAAAGAGAAGAGAGAGAGAGAGAGAGAGAGAGAGA
>NW_022196915.1:2198793-2219416 GCF_008632895.1 Mastomys coucha | reverse complement strand
AGAGAGAGAGAGAGAGAAAGAGAGAGAGAGAGAGTAGAAAAGTCTTGAAGAAGGAA
The DNA here is from genome assembly GCF_008632895.1 of Mastomys coucha. Classification (NCBI taxonomy): domain Eukaryota; kingdom Metazoa; phylum Chordata; class Mammalia; order Rodentia; family Muridae; genus Mastomys; species Mastomys coucha. Next base: position 2,219,360 of record NW_022196915.1, on the reverse strand, counting down.
AGTCCTGGACAGCTCCAATTTGGAGATCTCTGTGTTCCTGGGAAGCAGACTATGTTCTTGACTAACAGACTCACTAGAAAGCGAGAAATAATCAGTTCTCCTAAGAACAGTGAGAGATACAGACTGATAGAGCCTATCTGGATAGGAGCTTAGTAAATATTAGGAAAATCTTTTTAGCCACCCCAAATGTTGAGGACTTTAGAAGAGTAACTTGGAGCCCAACTTTGAGTGTGGGATTATTTTTGCTGGCCTAACTGCCTCATCCTTGAGAAAAGTCTGGGTCTACAAGCTGCTCTGCTAAGCTCTTGTCTGACCTTGGCAAATTTATAGCCTTCTGTGAGGCAGGCTTCATAATGGAAATGCTGACAGCCCAAGTTTTGCAGCCAGGAAGGGCCCAGCTAAGATAGAGCTTGAAAATGAATGGAAGGCACACTTCAGCCTTGTGGTCTTGCCATGCAGGCAGCTCACAGAGAAGAACCACAGCTTTAATTGGCCAGGGCTCTGAGAGAGGCCCTCTAAATAATACTTGGGCCTCAAATTGGTTTGGATTTATGTATCTGAGCATTTTTTATAGGACAATGAAAAATTGAAGCCTAGGGGAGTTAGAGGTAGATCCTTACTTTCACTTTTGGCTTTCCCAATGAGATCCAGTGTAGGCAAACAAAGGCCTATGGGAAAATCCAGCGTACCATTAGTCATTCTAGAGAAGGGCTTATAAGAACAAGAGGAAAGCGCTTCCATATACACCACATGGAAGAGTTGATTGCAACAGGAAACAAAGCATGAAGCTTCAGAAGTTTAGTGACTGCCCTTTACTGATAAAGTCTGAGCTTAAAATAGGTGGATTTCCCTTAGGTATTTGACTCATGGTCTCACACATTCATTACCTGTGTGTATACCTGTAACTTCCTGTCTAGGCTTGAAATATGTAGAGGTAGTTTTTGTTTGTTTTGTTATTTGAATTTTTTCACATTGATTTATTTATTCACTTTATACCCTAATCACAGGACCCTTCCTCCCAGTAACCCCTCATATAGCCTCTCCCCCACTCCTACTCCCTTTCTCCTCTGAGAAGGGGGAGGTACCCCCTAGGTACCAACTCACCCTGGCACCTCAAGTCACTGCAGGAGTAAGCACATTTTCTCCCTCTGAGGCCAGACAAGGCAGTCCAGATAAGGAACAGGATCCAAAGGCAGGCAACAGAGTCAGGGTAAACCCCCACTCCAGTTGTTGAGTGACCTACAAAAAGACCAAGCTGCAAATCTGCTACATATATGCTGGAAGCCTTGGTCCTGTGGAGCGGTGAGCTATGCACAGGCAGCCTGGTCCCCGGTTGAGTGCAGGCCTTGAACTCCAGTGACCCTAACAGACAGGTGTTTGGTCATGCCTCCTGGGCCCCTGTCTTCTGTCGCAGTCCCCCACAGAGAGGTGTGTGGCCATCAGTCACATAGGCAATGCTCCAAGCTTCTGGTTTTCTATCTGGACTCCACCCCCACAGCTACCTAGCAACAGCTACGTAGCCCTAGCCCACTATAAAAGGAGCTGCTTGCCCCCTCCTCTCTCTCTTGCTACCTCTCTTAGACTCTTGCTCTTATTTTCTTACTCTCGCCTCTCCCCGTCCTCCTCCCCATCCCTTCCCCCCTCCCTCCGCGTGACCATGGCCAGCTTCTACTTCTCTACTCTCTCCCTCTCTCTGCCTTTCTACAGTAAATGCGTTGAAACCATGGACTTCTCATCAGGATCTGCTGCACTGGAGCAAAGGAGCAGGTCTTCCCCTAACAAGACGGGCATCTAACCTCCTGCTGGAAGCCTCTCTGTGTTCCAGACAGTCTCCATCAACCCAAGGTGCCCACCAGAGCAAGTCAAGAACTCTCTTCCCCAAGGGATCCAGACAGAGCTCTCTACCCCTGCCCTTTTACCTTTGGCTCCGGGCACAGGTCCCAACTCTGTTCTCAGCTCTTCTACGATATCCAGGGGCATCTGAGGTGTCAAAGACTGAGAACCTGATGTACCTGGCCTCCGTGTAGCCCAGGGACCTCATATCCAGCTCTTTCATGGTGCCCAGCAGCATCTGTGGTACCCAAGAGTCTGAGCCCTGTCCTGCGGTTTCTCACAGCCCGATGCCCACCTGGAGGTGCCACAGGAGTGCTCACAGTCAAAACTTCCTGCATCCTACCTCGCCCAGTGGTAGGTAGCACCGAGCAGACACGGGACTCCATCTTTACTCTACAAGGTCCAGCCCGTGTATACTCTTTGGTTGATGGTTCAGTTTCTGGGAGTACTCAAGGGCCTAGTTTAGTTGACTTTGTTAGTGTGACTTGGAGTCCCTATTCCCTCCAGAGTCCTTCCCTCAACTCTTCCACAGGACTTCTTGAGCTGTGTCCAATGTTTGGATGATTTCAGCAAGGGCAAGAGGACCAAGAGAATAAGTCTTTAGTCATTATCTTTCAGAAAACATGGGGCCAGGCTCAATATTGGATGGGTTCCAAGCAGATGAATTAGAATCATTAAGTACTCTTGCATAGCCAAAAGAAATAGTTCATGTCCCTTCCTCACAGTCTTGTCCATCTTTGATCCTTCCACACTAGAGTGCACTGGCAGAGGGCACCCATAGGTGGTCACTACACTCTTGCTGCATGATGGGTACCTGTGGGTATTTTTCTTCAGTTTGTGGCATTTACTTCTACCCACAGCTAAAGGCTCTGGGTGTTGCTGTTTTCATTTTTCAGGTGAAGGGGAAAGCACAGAGAGATCAAACACTTTTCCCACAGCTTCCATGAAAGCAAATCATGGTGACAGAACTCAAGTCTTGAGTTGTCCTGAACTCTTAAAATCTGAGTTTACTTGTCTACTGGGGTATCCAAATTGTAGGCTTGAGAAAGTTGCTGCTTCACTATCTGAGAGACAGGATTATGTACACAATGGCTGTTTAGGGGTAGAACTCCTGGACAATGTGAAGTCAAAATGATTTTCATAATAATGTCTGGGTGTTTGATTGTCCCTCTGTCATTACCTTCATGCAAGAAAGGATGCTTTCTGGGGGGTGACAGGAAGTATGATGTTGCCACTCTTCTGAGGATGAATGGTAGTAGACTTGGATTACTTTCTTTCTATTTTAATGTGGATATTATCAAGACATAATTATAACCCAAGTAAATAAGAACTCCTCAACATTTTGAGAACATGGAAAGATTCTTAGCAAGTTTGGGAACTTTGAAATATTGATTAAAGAAATGTCCTTCTCCTACCTTCTTCAGTCAAGACACCTGTGATGTATTCCAGGCACCTCCTACACATTATCTTGGCAGATTTTTTTACCCATCCAATCCTTGCTTCTTATCTCAGATGTTAACAACAGTCCTAGAACTTGCTTTATAGACTTGTCTAAATTCATTGACATTTAATACTAAAATGACTCTGTTAAATCAAACACAAGTTCAGAACTACCAGCATTAAGGCATATTTAACTAATTAAGCAAACCCCTTTTCTCCTCACACCTTTAACAAAGACAAAATAGCTCTGTGTATTGTTTTTGACAATGGAATAAAGCTATCTTAGTCTTATTAGAATAAACTATATTATAAAATAATATGTGCACAGGTTCTGCCAGGGGAAAGCTGGTCTCCAGGGAGTGCTTTGACTTCCAGGAATGGAGATGATATCGCAATTTTCTCTCCAGTGACTGTCTAAGGTGGGACCAGCCAGTAGAGCAGAAGGCACAGGAGCAGTGGAGCAGCTGGGACAGGGTGTTTCCAGCCACCAACTACACCCAGGATCTGGGGATCTTCCATAGCCCTCTGTGTAAGGGTCCTGCCAAGGGAGAGCTGGCCTCCCAGAATCACTGACACAGGCTTACAGGCCCACAGGAGGGACAAGATCAAGCCAGGGACAGCAAGACCAACTAACACCAGAGATAACCAGATGGTGAAAGGCAAGCACAAGAATCTTACCAGCAGAATCCAAGACTACATGGCATCATCAGAACACAGTTCTCCCACAAGAAGTCCTAGATACCCTAACATACCAAAAAAAGTAAGATTTGGATTTAAAAATCACATCTCATGATGATGATAGAAGATTTTTAGAAGGATATAAATAACTCCTTTAAAGAAATACAGGAGAACACAGGTAAACAGCTAGAAGCCCTTAAAGAGGAAACATAAAAATCCCTTAAAGAATTACAGGAAAACACAATACAGGTGAAGGAATTGAACGAAACCATCCAGGATCTAAAAATGGAAATAAAAGCAATAAAGAAATCACAAAGGAAGACAATGCTAGAGATTGAAAACCTAGGAAAGAGATCAGGAGTCATAGATGCAAGCATCACCAACAGAATACAAGAAATAGAAGAGAGAATCTCAGGTGCAGAAGATACCATAGAAAACATTGACACAACAGTCAAAGATAAAGCAAAATGCATAAAGCTCAAACATCCAGGAAATTCAGGATACAATGAGAAGATCAAACCTAAGGGTAATAGGTATAGAAAAGAATGAAGACTCTCAACTTAAAGAGCCAGTAAATATCTTCAACAAAATTATAGAATAAAACTTCCCTAACCTAAAGAAAGAGATACCCATGAGCATACAAGAAGCCTACAGAACTCTAAATAGATTGGAAAAAATTCCTCCTGTCATATAATAGTCAAAGCACCAAATGCACAAAAAAAAGGAAAAAATATTAAAAGTAGTAAGGGAAAAAGGTCAAGTAAGATATAAAGACAGACCTATCAGAATTACACCAGACTTATCAACAAAGACTGAATGCCAGAAGATCATAGGCATACAGACCCTAAGAGAATACAAATGCCACACCACAGTACTACATCCAGCAAAACTTTCAATTACCATAGATGGAAAAACCAAGATATTCCACAACAATACCAAATTTACACAATATCTTTCCACAAATCCAGCCCTTCAAAAGATAATAGATGGAAAACTCCAACACAAGGAGGGAAACTACACCCTGGAAAAAGCAAGAAAGTAATCTTTCAACAAACCCAAAAGAAGATAGCCACACAAAAATAATTCCAATTGTAACAACAAAACTAACAAGAAGCAACAATCACTTTTACTTAATATCTCTTAATATCAGTGGACTTAATTCCCCAATGGGAAGACATAGACTAACAAGCTGGATACATAAACAGGACCCAACATTTTACTGCATACAGGAAACCAACCACAGTGACAAAGACAGACACTATCTCAGAGTAAAAGTCTGAAAAGCAAATATCCAAGCAAGTGGTCCCAAGAAATAAGCTGAACTAGCCATTCTAATATCGAACAAAATCAACTTTCAACCTAAACTTATCAAAAAAGATAAGGAGGGGCACTTCATATCATCAAAGGAAAAAACTACAAAGATGAACTCTCAATTCTGAACATCTCTGTTACAAATGCAAGGGTACCCACACTTATAAAAGAAACTTTGCTAAAGCTCAAAGCACACATTTTCCCTCATACAATAAGAGTGGAAGACTTCAACACTCCACTCTCATCAATGGACAGATCATGGAAACCAAAAGTAAACAAAGACACAGTGAGACTAACAGAAGTTATGAAACAGATGGATTTAACAGATATCTATAGGACATTTTATCCTAAAACAAAAGAATATACCTTCTTCTCAGCACCTCATGGTACCTTCTCCAAAATTGACCATATAATTGATCACAAAACAGGCCTCAAGAGAAACAAAAAGATTGAAATAATCCCATGCATCCTATGAAATCATCATGGATTAAGGCTGGTATTCAATGGCAACAAAAATAATAGAAAGAACACATATGCATGGAAGCTGAAGAACACTCTACTCAATAATCTGGTCAAGGAAGAAAAAAAGAAATTAAAGACTTTTTAGAATTTAATGAAAATGAAGAGACATCATACCAAAACTTATGGAACACAATGAAAGAAGTACTAAGAGGAAAACTTACAGCTCTGAGTAGCTCCATAAAGAAACTGGAGAGAGCATATAGTAGCAGCTTGACATCACACCTGAAAGCTCTAGAACAAAAGGCAGCAAGTAGACTCAAGAGGAATAGAAGATAGGAAATAATCAAACTCAGGGCTGAAGTCAACCAAGTAGAAAGAAAGAAACAAACAAAAAGTATACAAAGAATCAACCAAAATAGGTGCTGGTTCTTTGAGAAAATCAACAACATTGACAAACCCTTAGCCAAACTAACTCGAGGGCACAGAGACAGTATCCAAATCAACAAAATCAGAAATGAAAAGGGAGATATAAAAACAAACTGAGGAAATCCAAAAAATCATCAGATCCTACTATAAAAGCCCATACTCAACAAAACTGGAAAATCTGAATAAAATGGATAATTTTCTAGACAAATACTGGGTACCAAAGTTAAATCAGGATCAGATAAACAGTCCCATAACCTCTAAAGAAATAGAAGCAGTCATTAAAAGTCTCCCAACCAAAAATAGCCGAGGACCAGATGGTTTTAGTGCAGAATTCTATCAGACATTCAAAGAAGACTTATTACCAATACTCTTCAATGTTTTCCACAAAATTGAAACAGAAAGAACACTACCCAATTCATTATAAGAAGTCACAATTACTCTGATACCTAACCTCACAAAGACCCAACAAAGAGAATGAGAACTACAGACAATTTCCCTTATGAATATCGATCGATGCAAAAATACTCAATAAAATTCTCTTTTATATTTTTTTTCAAGACAGGGTTTCTCGAGACAGCCCTGGCCATCCTGGGACTTACTCTGTAGACCAGGCTGGCCTCAAACTCAGAAATCTGCCTGCCTCTGCCTCCCAAGTGCTGGGATTAAAGGTGTGCTCCACCACCACCTGGCTCAATAAAATTCTTACAAACTGAATCCAAGTACACATCAAAACGACTATCCTTCATGAAAAATTAGGCTTCATCCCAGGGATGCAGGGATGGTTTAATATACAGAAATCCATCAATGTAAACCAGTAGCCAACATCAGACTAAATGGAGAGAAACTTGAAGCAATCCCACTGAAATCAAGGACTAGACAAGGCTGTCCACTCTCCCTACCTGTTCAATATAGTACTCAAAGTCCTAGCCAGAGCAATTAGACAACAAAAGGAGGTCAATGAGATACAAATGGGAAAGGTGAAGTCAAGTATCATAATTTTCAGATGATATGATAGTACAATTAAGTGACCCAAAAAATTCCATCAAAGAACTCCTACAGCTAATAAACAACTTGAGCAAAGTGGCTGGCTACAAAATTAACCCAAACAAATCTTTGAGTAGAGAGTAGCCTTTTCTACTCAAAGGATAAACAGGCCGAGAAAGAAATTAGGGAAACAACAACTTTCATAATAGTCACAAATAATATAAAATATTGTGGTGTGACTCTAACTTAGCAAATCAAAGATGTGTATGACAAGAACTTCAAGTCTCTGAACAAAGAAATCGAAGATCTCAGAGAATGGAAAGATCTCCCATGCTCTTGGATTAGTAGGACTCATACAGTAAAAATGGCCATCTTGCCAAAAGCAATCTACAGATTCAATGTAATCACCATCAAAATTCCAACTCAATTCTTCATAGAGTTAGAAAGAGTAATTTCCAAATTCATTGTAATAACAAAAACAAAACAAACAAATAAAAAAAAAAACAAAAAACAGGATAGTGAAAACTATTCTCAATAATAAAAGAATTTCTGGGGGAATCACCATCCCTGACCTCAAGCTGTACTACACAGCCACAGTGATAAAATCTGCATGGTATTGGTACAGTGACAGGCAGATAGATCAATGGAATAGACCTGAAGACCCAGAAATGAACCCACATACCTATGGTCACTTGATCTTTGACAAAGGAGCTAAAACCATCCAGTGGAGAAAAGGCATCATTTTCAACAAATGGTGCTGGTTCAATTGTCGGTCAGAAGGTAGAAAACTGCAAATAGATCTACTCTTATCTCCTTGTACAAAGCTCAAGGCGAAGTGAATCAAGGACCTCCACATAAAACCAGATACACTGAAACTAATAGAAAAGAAAGTGGGGTAGAACCTTGAAAACATGGGCATAGGGGAAATTTTCCTGAACAGAACACCAATAGTTTATACTCCAAGATCAAGAATTGACAAATGGGACCTCAAAAAGTTAAAATGCTTCTATAAGGCAAAGGATACTGTCAATAGGATAAAATGGCAACTAACAGATTGGAAAAAGATCTTTACCAATCCTAAATCTGATAGAGGGCTAATATCTAATATATACAAAGAACTCAAGAAGTTAGACTCCAGAGAACCAAATAACCCTATTGAAAAATGGGGTACAGAGCTAAACAAAGAATTCTCAACTGAGGAATACTGAATAGTTGAGAAGTACCTAAAGAAATGTTCAAAATCCTTAGTTATCAGGGAAATGCAAATCAAAACAAGCCTGAGATTCTACCTCACACCAGTCAGAATGGCTAAGATCAAAAACTCAGGTGACAGCAGATGCTGGTGAAGATGTGGAGAAAGAGGGACACTGCTCCATTGCTGGTGGGATTGCAGGCTAGTACAACCACTCTAGAAATCTGTTTGGTGGTCCTCAGAAAATTGGACATAGTACTATCTGAGAACCCATCTACACCACTCCTGGGCATATATTCAGAAGGTGCTCAAACATGTAATAAGGATACATGCTCTACTATGTTCATAGCAGCCTTATTTCTAATAGCCAGAAGCTGGAAAGAACCCAGATGTCCCTCAACAGAGGAATGGATACAGAAAATGTGGTATATTTACACAATGGAGTACTACCCATCTATTAAAAACAATGAATTCATGAAATTCTTAGGCAAATGGATAGAACTAGAAAATATCATCCTGAGTGAGATAACCCAATCACAAAAGAATACACATTGCACTCACTGATAAGTGGATATTAGTCTAGAAGTCCTGAATACCCTAGAGACAATTTACAGACCATACGAAGCTCAAGAAGAAGCAAGACCAAAGTGTGGATACTTCAGTTCTTCTTAGAAGGGGAACAAAATATCTGTGGGAGGAGATACAGAGACAAAGTATAGAGTGGAGACTGAAGGAAAGGCCATCCAGAGACTGCCTCACCCGGGGAACCATCCCATATATAGTTACCAAACCCAGCCACTATTGTGGATGCCAACAAGTGCTTGCTGACAGGAGCCTGATATAGCTGTCTCCTGAGAGGCTTTGCCAGTGCCTGGCAAATACAGTAGTAGATACTCACAGCCATTCATTGGACTGAGCATTGTGTCTCCAATGGAGGAGTTAGAGAAAGGACCCAAGGAGCTGAAGGGGTTTGCAGCCCCATAGGAGTGACATTATGAACCAACCAGTACCCCTAGAGCTCCCAGGGGGAGTACACATGGAATATGGCTCCAGCCATATATCTAGCAGAGGATGGCCTTATGGGACATCAATGAGAGGAGAGGTCCTTGGTCCTATGAAGGCTTGATGCCCCAGTATAGGGGAATGGCAGGACAGAGAAGCAGGAGTAGGTGGGCTAGTGAGCAGAGTTTGGGGGGATGGGATAAGGGAATTTTCAGAGGGGAAATGAGGAAAGGGGATAACATTTGAAATGTAAATAAAGAAAATATCTAATAAAAATCGAAACATATGTACAGACTATTAATCATGAACATATAACATATTTAGCACAGAACAAGTCCATTTATGAAACCACTCAATGTCTGGTAATTGAAAGCTGGCAAGCCTCAGCAGATTGTCTTCTTCTCCAAAGAGTACTATTCTGACTTCTAATAAGGTACACTAGCTTTGCCTGATTTGAATTTTATAATAGATATTCTAAAATCCTAAGCATATATTCTTTTGTAGGGTGGTTGTCTTCCTTCGGTCATTTTTCAGAATGGCTTATTTTCAGTAGTGTCCTTTTTAGATCCCTGGGTGGCCTAGAACTTGTTATGTAAACTAGGATACCTTTAAATTCATAGAGATCCACTTGCCTCTAAGCTAGGGTTTAGTTTGTACCACCAATCTCAGCTGGCCTATACATATTCATCTGTAGACAAATCTTTCGTTTGGAAACATCCTCAGGAGTGGGTTTGTCTGATAATAGGGACTAAGTGATGTTGTAGGTGCAGGTTGCTTGATTATCATATATATGATTAATTTTCCAGTAGTTTGTAAAGAGGTTATAAAATTTTTTGCATTTCTACTTGTGAGATGAGATAGTGCCACTGACCTGTTGGGCTACATGTTTATCTTAAACATTCTTGTTGCTATCTTATTGAGTTTGAATTTTCAAGTTTTGGTGGGCCAACACAGTTGGCTCTCCATTAGTATACTTTTTGAGTATGTTTTTAAAAGATGTATTTATTTTTATTTTAAATCTATGAGTATTTTGTCTCCATGGATATATGTTTGTTGTGTGCGTGTTTGATGCCTGTGGAGATCAGAAATGGGTGCTAGGTCCCCTAGAACTCGTAGTGAGTGGCCATGTGAGTGCTGGCATCTGAACTCAGGTCACCTTCAAGATTAGCAGATGCTAAATCATCTCTTCAGCTCTTTTGAGGAGTTTTATTTTTCTGTGAAATGCATGTTTAGATTTTTTGCCTTTTTTTCTTGTATTCTTTTTCTTATCAATTTGAGAAAGTTATTTATGAGCTCACATGCTAGTCTTTTGATAGCTTTAATGCATGTTTAAGGTCCTTCAGAGAGGTATTCTGCAGCCTTGATTATTTAAAAGTTAAGTTGTTGATACACCTTGGTAAGCACAGTTACTACTGTCAAATCTGTCTCCACAAGCTTTGGTAGTGCACGGTTCATGTGCAAGAACAGACAGCAGAGATTTCTTCTGAGTCTGGACAAGACTTTTAGCTACTCTGTTTATGCCTCATTAACAGAACACTCTAGAACATAAAGGGACAAGAGAACACATTGTCTCAGAGTTCATTTATAAGCTGTTCCTCATAGCACTTTATAAAGGGTAAACAGTTCACACTGAGCTGGGGGACCAGGATTGAGAAGACTCTACACTGATACACAGAAGGGAGCTCACCATCGGCCTAACTAAGTCCTGGGTTTACAAGAAGCATTCAGATAGACTTGCTTCTCAGCTTAGCTTTTCTATGGAAGGCGATGGTTTGGTCTGTCCAAATGTCTGTCCTAATTGCTAGCCAGGCATTCATACCAAATGAGCTGATCACTGACTGTTCTTCCCCAAACTTCTTACTGCTGCTAAACTATGGCTTCACTTCAAAGTCACCTGGGAAATTATGGACAATTAGGTTGGTGGCCATGGGTTCATCTGTTTTGTATGTCTCCCTAGCTGACTCTTGTTGCAGCTGAAGTTGAGAGTCAGTGTTCTGCAGCAGTCCATTGGTGTGTCTTAGCGGGGAGAACTCAGAAGTTCAAGGCCTATTCATCACCTCTTGGCCAATTCTTGGGGGTGTTTGTGCAATGTGAAGCTCTTCCTAGGAAGATGAATCTTCATATGACCATCTTTTCAAAGACAACTTGCCAGGCCCTCTGTAGTTTCTTCCTCCTCTCTTCAAGTTCTTCCCTTTAAAGTATATTTTTTCTCCCCTTTTTCCCAATTAATATTTCCAAGACAAAGTCTCTCTTGCATCCACCTCTGCTGAGTTTTTAGCCATCATTCTGTTGCTAGGAGGGACACAGAATTTTGGATACTGGGGTAGATAGAGGATGAAGGAGAGGGGCAAACCTGGATGATCAGGCCTGTAATATGACTCCTGCTTTAAATTTTTTCATCTATTGAGAATTCCACATATTTTAATTGTATTCTTCCCCTCCCTCCAGTCCTCCCAGATGACTTCTGCAGTCCTTGTCTACCCTACTTCAAGTCTTTCTGGGACCTTGTCTGGCTTGAGCAGTTCCCATGTGCTGTCACAGTCATTGTGGGATCATGTGTATCTCAACTCTGTCATACCTGGAAGACCCTGTTTCATTGATGTCATCTACTATCTTAGGCTCTTACAATCTTTCTGCCTCCTCTTCTACAAAGCTTTGAGGGAAAGGGTGTTGATAAAGAATTCCATCCCACTTAAGGCTGGGTACACCAAAGTCTCTCATTCTCTTCACACTAGTCTAACCCTTTCTTAAGATGCTATGGAAAGGCCTTCCTAATACTGAGGGTCAGCACATGGCTACTCTACCTTCTTTTGTACCTTTTGCTGAAAAGCATACCAGCATTTTCACCCTGGATGAAGAGTCCCTCTGTCACTCTAGCTTTGGTGAGTGCATGGTCCCAGGTTTGGTTATGCTATGTGATGGGAAATAAAGCTGTTGGCAGGAAAATTACAAAAACAAAATCCCCAAAACAAACAAATGAACAATAAAACAAAACAAAAAAGGACACCTACAATAATGACATGTATCCCTCTCTATAACAAAGAACATTACCTCTGAGAACACTCTGTGTTGATTGCCATGTTGTAGTTTTGATGAATACAAAGTTTAGCAACTTGTATCTGTAGCCATGAAAACAGCTTGTAATTACACTTTTTACAGTCTATGTATGGTAACAACTGAACATGCAGAAATGGCTTCCCTTCTGCAAGTTTTCAGCATGGCTCTACCTACAAACATAGAAAATGGCTAACAGTCCCAGAGTGCAACCTTGCAAGCATTCTTTAATAACCATGGGTATCTATCTGAAGAAATAATATTATTTTAGAAATAATATTTATAAATTCTGGTTTAACAATTTCATTTTCTTATTTATTTTATGTGTGAGAATGTGACCATGATGTGTCTATGGAGGTCAAAGCACAGTGTTCTGGAGTAAGTTCTCTTCATAGGTTCTGGAAATGTAATTCAGGTTGTTGGGCCTAGCTACTCAGCTATTAGTAGAACACAGACTCTGAGACAAACAGTATGCAGCATTCCTCAGCTCTCTAAACATGCTTTCTCACCTGTGACCATGCTTGAATGTTAAAACCAACAGATAATTTGATGCCAGAACTTCTTCTCAAAAAGGATTTTTATGTTTGCTTATTTATGTGTCTCTCTCTGTGTTTCTCTGTCTGTCTTTGTCTGTCTCTCTCTCTGTGTGTGTGTATGTGCATGTGTGTACACAAGGAGGAGAGTTGAGGACATCAGATACCCTGGAGCTGGAGCTACTAGCAGTTCTGAGGCTCTCGTTGGTGCTGGGAATATAACATGGGTCCTCTGGAAGAGCAGAAAGACCTATTCTATTTTATTTAATTTTTTTTAGGGGGAAATATATTGCTGTTTTCACACATGTATATACATACATATATGCATATATATAAATATATATATAATTGGATTTTTCTTTGTTTACATTTCAAATGTTATTCTCTTTCCCAATTTCGCCCCTCCCCCTCCCAGAAGTCCCCCATTCCATCTCCACTCCCTCTGCTTCTATGAGGGTGTTCCTCTGCCCATCCAACCACTCCCTGTCTCTCCACCCACAATTCCCCTACACTGGGGTATCTATTGAGCCTTCATAGGACCAAGGACCTTGCCTTCCATTGATGCCTGACGAGGAGGCCATCCTCTGCTAAATATGCAGCTGGAGCCATGTGTACTCCTTTGTTGGTGGTTTAGTCCCTGGAAGCTCTGGGGGGTCTGATTGGTTGACATTGTTGTTCTTCCTATGTGAAAAACTGAGAAAATATTTTCTCAGTTCTTTAAGAATTGTATACAATGCACTTTGATTGTATTTCTCCCAACTCCTCACCTTAATAGCTCCCAGATCCACCTCCATCTCCCTAATCTCCTTTGTGTGTTATTTTAAACAGTTTTAATAACTCATCCTCTTTAATTTGTGCTGTCTATGTAGTAGTGGGTCTTGGGGCCATCCACTGGAGCCTAGTTGACTTACCAGGTACTTAAACAAAACTGACTCGCTGTCTCTATGAGACCATCAACTTTCCATAGCTTCTGCAGGTTACTTGCTTTTGTTAAGAACTAGCATAGTGGAACACATGACAAAGATCATTTCCTCAGCAGAGCAGGGCCAGCTGCTCCAAGGGCTTGGTCACAAGAACATGTAAGTAGGTCACAATTTGACCATGACTTTAGTAGACAGAGCCTAGCAGAGGATGAGGAAGACAAGGGTGTCAAGCTCACAGCCAGTGCAGAGATTAGAAGCAAATGACATGAAACAAGGAATAGATTTATAAAGCCCTTGGAAGGACCATGTCTCCCTGAAGGTGATCTGCATGGGCTTCTGAAGAAGAAAATAGTCTCAGTGGTATGAGAAAGGGCACAGACCTATGGCATAGTAGACAAAGGTTATAAAGGGGGAAATGAATGCTTGATTTTCTCCATCCAACTTTTAATAACAGTTTTCAAATGTTTTAACCTCCTTTCTGACCCATCCCCAATCAAAGATAGTGGAAAAGAAAGGCTATTAGGATATGGAGGCAATGGAACTGTTTAGAAATTGTTCTTTGGAACAAATGCAATCTGCTGTGTCAGGAAATCAGCAGCTCCATCCACTCACAGACACTTCATAATATACCAGCAGACTAGTTCAGTAGCATGACCTAGCAGAAACTGTCAGACCTCAGCTGAATTGTCACAAGTTAGCAGGAGGGACCAGGACCACCAATAATACCAGAAGTTCTTCGCCATGCCTCTCTCAGTGAACTGAAGATCAGTGAAGAAGTGGGTCCAAGAAGTGTTGTAAAAGCTAACTATGCAAGCAAGTCAAGCCCAGCCTCCATCACTGTCCATCGAGTCCTATTTATACTTCCTCCAAATACCACGTGTCCTCCACAGGTCTTGCTTTAGCACATGTCTTTGCTAAGAGCATGTGAGTGTCTCTTAGCAAAATTCCACATGAGTCTGTATCAACTGACTGTATTACTCTGCTAACCAGTCTGAATCTTCAGAAGCAGCAAGAAGCCACCGGAACACTACCAGAAGGCTTTTTGGTGTGTTTCTCTCTATAGAGTCAGGAAAAACAGCTCAGCTATACATTGTAAGGCAAACCAATATGTGCATGTCCTTAGTGAAGAATCCTTCATCACACCTTTCACATGCTTGCTTTAGCAAAACATACTTTCACTTGTGTCCACTTCAAGAAAACTCTCCTTCACATGTTTGCACCAGCAAACACCATCTGACACAACTGACTTTCCAAAGAAACCATAA
This sequence comes from Mastomys coucha, assembly GCF_008632895.1. Taxonomy (NCBI): domain Eukaryota; kingdom Metazoa; phylum Chordata; class Mammalia; order Rodentia; family Muridae; genus Mastomys; species Mastomys coucha. The sequence continues at coordinate 2,204,257 of NW_022196915.1, read as the reverse complement.
GTTTCCACTTCAGGCAAAATCTGGTAGAAAGCAGAGAGTAGAATAAAAAAGATGAACCATGCTAAAGTGGACTCCCAGTAAATTATGTTAAATAGTTGAACTAAGTTTGAGGTCAGCAACCAAGTGATGAGTCAGCACCATAGAAAAGCAAATCAAGAAATGCACTCTTGCAGAATGTGGAAAAAAGATAAATTGATAAAAATGATGAGAAGGAAGATACAACAAACAAAAGAGAATAAGGCTTCAGCAAATGGATGGTAATTTGTGTTCACAAGAGGAATGCTTGGACAAAGGAATAAATGCAAATGGAATAAATGAGCTAATAATCCAGAAGGCTTACTGAGAAATTCCATGATGCACCCAGATGAACTAAGTGAATGAAGTCTGGACCTGGATGAGTTACTGGTGACTGCTGTGCAGCTTGACCAAGTAAAGCAAGAGGTCCAGGAAACTTTATTGCATGTTCCTGTTAGAACATCGGAAACATGTGATTGGGATGAAGGGTGACTGCCTTCATTTCAGTTGGGGCTACAGGGAGGATTGCTTTGCCTGGAAGGTCACAGCAGTGGGAAAGGACTATTAAAAGATACAAACAAGATATGAGGAAGATGTGGGACATGAAGGGACCATTTGTGAACATCTTAATTCTAAAGGAATGCTTTAGGCAGTCGCTGAAGATAATATAGAAACCAGGGTTGCCGTGAGCCTGGCTTAGGAGGCTCCTATCACTTGACGTCATGGTAACAGAGCTGCCACAGGATGGTGGGAGAGTGACTCTCTGACTACTCAGTGATGTTTAACATGTTTTTACACACTTTAGCTCAGTTGTTTCTACATGTTTCAAGGCACTGATTTTTATGTAATATTTTATTAATTATTTGAGAATTTCCCACATGGTTATTTTGTAGTTTGATCAGAGTCATTGCCTGCTACTGATGCTCCTAACAACTCCTCCTAGCTCTATCCCAACCTCCATATCCCTACAAAGTTCATGTTTTCTTTGAAAAACATTAAACAACCCAGGCCCTCTGCTTTATGTTGCCCATGTTTTCATGTGTGTGGGGTCATCTGCTCATGTGTGGATGACCTACCGGGGATGATAACCTGAGAAAAAGTTGGCTGCTCTAGTCCGCAACAGCCATCAACTGTCAAGAGCTCCCCAGCAGTAGTGGAGAGAGGCTGGACCTTTGCCTGGTCTGATCTCGGCAGCAGCTGTGAATCCATGAGCACATGCCAAGGGCCCTGCCTGCCCAGCTTTAGGGGAAGGGGCTGAAGTGGGACTGAAGGGCCACAGGACTGATGACCTCTTGTAATATTCTCTAATTGTGCTGGAAGTTATTGGCTGATGGCTTCTGGAGACTTAATACTCTCTTGCTTCTTCTGTGGGCCAAATCCACTGGCTTATTTTCTCTTTAACCCTCTCTGTCTTCTTTTTTCTTTATCTCTCTGTGCTTTATTTTTACCTTATAAATCTCTGTGCTTTATTAAATGATATATCTTTATTTTATAACTCATTATTACTGTTCTATGCTTCATTAAGCACAGAAAACTTAACTTTATTAGTATTCTGTGCTTCATTAAGTGCTGGGGAAACTTTATTACTGTTCTGTGCCAAAAACTTAACTCTTTCTTACTGTTTTGTGCTTCATTAAGCGCTGGAGATATTTAACTCTTTATTGCTATTCTGTGCTAAAAATTTAACTCTATTACTTGTGCTAATATCTGGTGATTAACACATGCTGCTGAGCAGAGAGTTAGGTAAAGGCTAACACTCATTTTTCTGAACAGGCAGCCAGAAGCCCTTCACTGGCCTGGCTGGCTAACTTTCTGTGAACCAGAGAGGTAAGAAAGGGAAAAGAACAAAGTTATTTTACACAGGCAAATTCAGACAGACACATAAATTCTTACATCCACACTCTGGCCAGGCCTGAGCAACTGACTTAATTAACTCCACAAGTATTCATGCATTCTTACATACATGCACATATACCTACATATGCAAGTATAAACAAACAGACGTGTACATTTGGATAAATGGCTGGATGGATGGATAGATGGATGGATGGGGCAGAGCTCCACAGCACACCACACTACCTTTATTTCTCTTCTCTGGTCTTTTTATAGATGAACGTTCTTAGAAAATTACTTCATAGATAAAATGTTACACAAAATGGGAGTGACAAAAGGATGTTGATATTAAGTTCAACGCAGTGTTTTATTATATATGTTCATTATAAATTTAAGCAACATTTCACATGACCTTGTCTTATTATATTGTATTCGTGTGGCTTCTTCCTTGGCTCTGAATGATTTTCCTTGAACACAAATTTGTCCCAAGCTTATATCTCCTTTTATTGAAATATGAAAGCTCATTGTTTTTCTTATTATGCAGCTTTTACTATTATGAGGAATGGGCAGATTGTATTCTTGATTCTAACTTTATTATGCTTTTCTAGCAAAATAACTAAAATCATCTCTTAAAACTTTCTGAATCAAATTAGGAATTCTACAAAAATCATTAATTCATCTAAACAGCGTTAATTCATGAAAAGTTCATCTTTATGTTGATCTGCAGGAAATCTGCCCAATAGGGTAGGCTAATGCCCATGGATTATTTTATTAATTTAATAATGATAGGAAAGGCATATCAGTTCCAAGAAGCAATCCTGAAACGAAGTCTCTTTGGGACCTTGTCTCAGAGCTCACCCATCTTAGTTCATGCAAACGAGTGGGTCACCTCCAAGAAGGCCACCTGCTAGCCTTCCTGGTTTCCTAGATGGCTCCTGACAAACACATTGGAGCAGAAGATACTGTGACACTGTTTTACTCTTGTTCTCCTTACCTCTTTTTCTGTTCTCTCTTCTATGATTGATGGACTATTTTTTTTTTTTAAAAAAATGATACAAATGTATAGGTTAAGTCCTCCTAAAAATGAAAAATTCATGACTCAAAATAAAAATGTAATAACTTTAGTATTTCACATAACTAATGCATTTAATTATTAATTAAAATATGAATTAATGAATTATAATAAATAATCATATAACAAGATTAATCTGGATTAGAATGCATTGCTAAACTGTGGTGTTACAGACTGAATAGCAGTTGAGGGGTAAAGTGCTCCCATAATATCTTAAACAGTTAAGAAAGTCCACGTGGAGCCAGCAAGATGGCTTATCAGGCACTAGCATTTGCCACCAAAATTGACCTAAGTTCTGTCCCTGGAACCTACATAGTAGAAGGAGCCAATCTCAGCAAGTTTTCTTCTGATGTCTCTTCATACACATTCCTCCATATACACACAACAAGTAAACAAACAAGCAAGATTTTAAAAAGGTACTCATATTGCAAGGCGTGGTGATACACAGGTGCAATACCAGCACTTGGAAGGTAAAGGAAGGAGGATTGGAAGTCTGAGATAATTCTCAGTGATATAATTTGTTTGAGGCTAGCCTAAGCAGCACAATAAGACCAAAGTGGGAAAAGGGTATTCTATACTCTTTTTTCTGAGATGCTGAGTAGAGTACATCTAAGGATGATTATTTTAAATGAGGAAACCATTAACAAAATTAAAAATAGGATACATAGTAGGTTGCACTGGTGTGTGACTACCATCTTAACAAGGCAGATCCTGAAACAAAAGGAACTCACAGAATTTGGGGCTAGTCTAGGCTACATAAGACCCTGCCCACAAACAAACAAATCCTTTAACATAATGTAGAAATGCAAAGAGAACATAACAAAGAAGAAGGAAAGAAGTAACACAGGTCCACAACACAAACTCGCTGACAAAATCTGATCACTGAGCCAGTGAAAAAAGCACATTGAAGTCTGCAAATAGCTGGAAGCAGCCACCTGCTAACTTTGTTTCTGTGCGTCAGCACTCCACTGCAGTCCATGTCAAGGTTCTCTTGGCCAAATGAGGATAATAAGACCTACTTCTGAGAAGTTAGGGGGACAAAGGGGACTTTCCCCACCCCTGAAAAATGCATTGTTGCCATAGAGACTGCAGTATTATCTCCAGTTTCTGACATCTGACTGTTGCCAGGACCCTGCTCTGAGCTGAGAAATCACAGCCATTGCAGTTCTTCAAGCTGAGTTTCCTCATTTCTAAGATGAGGATTAAAGCCTACTCATAGAATTGTACTGGAGATTAAGTGCAATATTAAACATAAAATACCCAGTATAGAGCAGTCATCTGCTAAAATCACAAAACTGGACTGGTAGCTTTAAATACGAGTTAACTGAGAATATATTAATAAAGCTGAAATTGTGTGTGTGAATGTGTGAGTCCATGGGTGTATGTATGTGTGAATACAATATGCATTTGTTACAGAACAGGGCATCATATCTCCCATAGCTGGACTTTTAAGTTGTTGTGAGCCGCCTGATGTGGGTGTTGAGAAGTGAACTCAGGTATCCTCAGAAAGGGAGTATGCATCCTTAAACACTGATCCATCTCTCCAGACTAGGATCATTATTAAAATGTTTGACTAGATTCCAACATACGAATGTAGCAGTCATCAAAGTCTTCATAAATGCATCTGATAGCTTCTTGTAATGAAACAAACGCAGTCATGACATGCTATAAAACAATTAATATGGTGAAACTTCACAATGGGATATTTGCTTCCAACTTTCCATAAGAATTTACCGTATGGGGCCTGGATGGATGGATTGGTGGTTACAAGCATGTACTCTCATAGCTGCCCTCTACTATTGTAATTTCCCTCAAAATAAAAACAAACAAACAAAATAAATGAAACAAAGCATAGAAAACATCTCATTGTGGAAGCTGTAGTATGTCAGAGTGTATCCCACAGTATATTCCTCTGTCCACATATCTTTGCTTGCAAATGTTCATTGCAATGAGTCGTTGGTGTGGTTCAAGACCTCTGGCTTCTGTCACACCATCAATAATGGATCTTCACTGGGACTCTTCTGCCATGCCCACTCCAATGAAGTTCTTGTGACAAGCCCAAAAGCTTGGCCACAGACCAGAGGCAAAAAAACTTCAAAGGAAGTCAGTCTCTTGGAGTTCATTCGTGGCATCCCCTAACTCAGAGGTAGCCCAGATACATCCTTGTGAACTCGCATGCTAGGTGTCCACCAAGATATGATTTGTTAATAGCTAGACAAAATTGGACATTGCTTTCTGACCTTTGCCAATGTTCCAACATCTTAGCCAAATTCTGGCTTGGAATTTCGTAAAGAATGTTACACATCCAGACTAATTGCCTTCGGCATTGTGGGTAGAGCATTGAAGCTTACAGAATGGGGACTTATCCCAGGGCAAGGTCAAGTAGAATCCTCATTCTCAGTCAAGTACTGCAATTGAACCACTCCTAGGAATTAGCAAGAAAGAGGTAGGTCTCTACTAGTCTAGAAGATTAGTATAGTGGACATTTTACTAAGGATGGGCGGGACCTTGAGTTGAGTGTGTGTGTGTGTGTGTGTGTGTGTG